>NC_060277.1:43265796-43564628 GCF_021613505.1 Equus quagga | reverse complement strand
CAGTGGTTAAGTTCACACCTTCTGCTTTGGGGGCCTGGGATTCGCTGCTTCGGCTCCTGGTTGCAGACCTATGCACCACTTGTCAAGCCATGCTGTGTCAGGCGTCCCACATTTAAAGTAGTGGAAGATGGGCATGGATCTTAGCTCAGGGCCAGTCTTCCTCAGCAAAAAGAGGAGGATTGGCAGTAGATGTTAGCTCAGGGCTCATCTTCCTCAAAAAAAAAAAATTAAAATAACAGGAATCCAGGGCTGGCAGGTTACTTAGGGCTCCTCTGGTTCAAGCTCCTCCTTTTATGGCTTTCTAAAATGAGGAAACCAGAAAAGTTACTTGGTCTATCAATTCCACCTTTGCCTCTGCAGGCCAGTCTTACTCTCCCTTCCTTACATCCCTTGTGGACTGTCCGACTTGCTCCATTGGCCACACCTAGAATGTTCTATATAGGACAAGCTAGGGCAACAACATACCGGAAGGAGCAGAGGACTCCTCTAGAAGCTGCATTCACATAGCACACTGCTCTTTCTACTTTGATATATTGGGGAAGTAAGAGGAATCTAAAGCACTTGTCCCCAAGCCACCCCATGGTGTCACCACTGTGTTGTGCTCCTTGGCCCTCTCCCCGACGTGATGATTGAGAAGTTTGTTTCAATAAGAAGATGGAGAATACAAGGCCAGAGTGTTGTTGAAAGGTGTGTCCCCACCACAGCACACCCTGTTCTCACTTTCTCAATCTTTTCAATCATTTGTAGCCTTTATTGAACCATAAAACCTTTTGAAGATGCTGTGAAACCATGATCCCTCCCTCTAGAAAGAAATGCCCAGGTTCACAGAAGTTTGAATACAGTGTCAGGTCCACACAGCCTTGGAAGCTCCTCTATGCACCTCTGATCGAAAATCTGTCTTAGAGAAAGAGATACTTTTCCTTAAAAAAAAAAGAAAGAAAAAAAAGAGAAACCCTAACTACCCTACCTGCTATATTACACTCGTTCTCTCACTGTGAGATTTTTTTCTTATGATAACCCCTGGTACTTCTTGAGTGCTTGCCTTGTTCCAGGCTTCTCTCCTAAGGGCTTTCTGTACAATAAGTGGTTTAATCATCACAAGGCCCACGTGGTTGGTAGGTACTGCTGTACAGATTAGAAAAGTGAGACCCATGAAGTTTCATTAACTTTCCCAAGACTGCCCATCAGTCAGGCTGTTTATGTCCAAAGCCCAGAGGCTTCATCACTCCACTCTATTTTTATGTTTCTTTTCTGGCATATTTGACTTGTAAGTTTAGATGAACAGATATTATCTGAAAGGTTGTATATGAATTTCCTGGGGCTGCCATAACAAATTAACACGAACTAGGTGGGTTAAAACAGCAGAAATTTATTCTCTTACAGCTTCTGGAGGTCAGAAGTCTGCAATAAAGCTATGGACAGGGTCATGCTTTCTCTGGAAGCCCTAAGGGGAAATCTGTTCCTTGTCTCTTCCAGCTTCTGGAGACTGTTGGCATTTTTGGCTTGTAGCTCTATCTTCACATTGCCTTCTCCTATGTGTGTCTGTGTTATCTCCCTTATCAGGACACTTGCAATGGCATTTAGGGCCCACCTGGATAATCCAAGGTAATCTCCTGATGTCAAGATTCTTAACTTAATTACATCTGCAAAGACACTTTTTCCAAATAAAGACACTGTTTCAGAGTTAAAAAGACAGGACTGGATGATAATATGTCTAGACAGTTTTTAACTGGATGAATGACAACACCTCAAAAACACTGAGAAAGGTTTCCAGAGCAGTGTTTCTGAACTGTGGCTGCACACTATAACCACCTGGGCATCTTGGAAAAATTCAAATGCCTGGGACCTATACCAGATCAATTGATTCAGAATGTCTGGGAGACGGGGTTGAGCATCAGTATTTTTGCAATGGTCCCCAAATCAACAAAAGATACGTGAGACATCTACACAGAAAACTATAAAACATTATTGAGGAAAATTAAAGAACTAAATAAATGGAGAGATAAACCGTGTTCATAGATTAGAAGACTCAACATTATAAAGATGTTAAAAATTAATCTATAGATTCAAATTCTATAGCCACCAATAAAAATCTAGCAAGTATTTTCAAGGACATTAACAAGATGATTTTATATGGAAAGGCAAAGGGCCAAAAATAACTGATACAATCTTAAAGAAGAACAAAGTTAGAATAATTTGCTCTTATGAAGATTTATCACAAAGCTACAATAATTAATACCCTATGGTATTGATGCAAAGTATGGTCTAAAAGAATAGAATACATTATCTAAACAGGCCAATGTACCACACATTTATGAATACTTGATATTTGACAAAGGAGACACTGCAATGTGATGGGGGAAAAAATGCTCTTTTTAATGAATGGTGCTGGACCAACTGGATATCGGTATGGGAAAAAAAATGAATGAATATTGACTTCTACTTCACATCAAACACCAAAATCAATTCCCAGTGTATTATAGGTCTAAATGTGAAAGGCAAAACAATAAAGCTTCTAGAAGGCGATTCAGAATATCTTCGTGACTTTGGGGTTAGGCAAAGTTTTCTTAAACAGGACATAAAATGTACTAAACATAAAGTAAAAGATTAATAAGTTAGACTTCATTAAATTTAAATGTTTTAAAATTTACTATTACACCTGCTGCCAACTTCTTGTGACTGGATTTCTCAGTTCATATTCTGTTCTTGCTCTCCAAATTGCTCATTCTCCGCTGCTTTCTCTATCTCTTTCAGACCTTGTGCTTATCACATTTCCTACCTTTGATTAAGACTATTTGATTAAGACTCATAACTTAGTCTTCGTGTGCTTCTTGTCTGAGCAATTTCATTAATGTTAAAGAGTTCTACCTTCTGATTTTGAGCCAAATAACTTTATTTTTACCACATTAAAAATGTGGATTTACTACTTGTGATAGGGAAATTGTGGTCTGCTCATACAATGAAACACTAGTCAGCAATAAATGGGAATGAACTATTGATATACACAACAACATGGATGAATCTCAAATTAATTATGTTGTCTGAAAGAAGCTACACCAAAAAATACATATTGTGTGATTCCACTTATATAAAGTTCTAGAAAATGCAAATAATCTATTGAGACAGAAAGCAAATCAGTGGTTGCCTGATCTGCTTGGATGGGAGTGTAAGGGAGGAATGGAAGGGAGAGAATGCACTGGACAGGTGGGAACTTGCGGGGTGGGGGCGCTGATGATATGTTGATATGTTCATTATCTTGATTGTGGTTATGGCTTCATGGGTGGATACATGTCAAAATTTATCAAACTATCCGTCTTAAACATGTGCAGTTTATTGTATTAGAAGTCTCCAGCACTTCTAATAATGGTAAAAAAAATGTATAAGTATCAATAAATTATGACAATGCTTTTGGTACTTCAAGTCATTTTTATTACCAAGTTGTCAACATAGCTAATCTATTTTTTAAAGCGTCTAACACACAAAATTATCATTGTCCGTGAGAATTAAAGACAGAGGGGCCAGCCCCATGGCTAAGTGGTTAAGTTCGTGTTCTCTGCTCTGGTGGCCCGGAGTTTCGCCCGTTCAGATCCTGGGTGTGGACATGGCACCGCTCATCAGGCCATGCTGAGGTGGCATCCCACATAGCACAACCAGAGGCACTCACAACTAGGATATACAACTATGTACTGGAGGGCTTTGGGGAGAAGAAGGAAAAAAAGAGGATTGGCAACAGATGTTAGCTCAGGTGCCAATCTTTAAAAAAAAAAATCAAAGACAGGGGCTGGCCCCGTGGCCGAGTTCGCGCGCTCCACTGCAGGCGGCCCAGTGTTTCGTTGGTTCAAATCCTGGGCGCGGACATGGCACTGCTCGTCGGACCACGCTGAGGCAGCGTCCCGCATGCCACGGCTAGAGGAGCCCACAACGAAGAGTGCACAACTGTGTACCGGGGGGCTTTGGGGAGAAAAGGGAAAAAATAAAATCTTTAAAAAAAAAAATCAAAGACAGAATTTTATATAATGCTGAAAAGATGGAGAAGTGCTTGCTAGAGATGGTATTTCTTTCATATTAATTACTTTTTCAAAGTTTGTGCCTCTGGACCACCTGAGCTAGAATAACCTGGGATGCTTGTTAAAATGCAAATTCCTGTCCAGAAATAGCAGGGAACTTTCTTAACCCAAAAATGGTATTTATTTTCAGCAAACATTGCACTTAATGGGATAATATAAGTATTTCTTTGAAAATAATGGAGCTCAGTATTACCATCACTACTATTCAACATCAAACTAGAAGTCCAAATTAGAATAGTAAAAGATGGAAAAGACATGAAAAGTAAATGGAAAGACTGACAGTTCCTTCACTTCAAGACTGACTACAAAGCTACAGTAATCAAGACAGTGTGGTGTCGGCCTAAGAACCGACACGTGGATCAATTGTATAGAATAGAGAGCCCGGAAATAGACCCACACAAATATAGTCAACTAATCTTTGACAAAGTAGCAAAGGGAATTCAAAAGAGAAAGGATAATCTTTTCAACAAATGGTGCTGGAACAACTGGACATCCAGAACAGAAAAAAGAAAATCTATTCACAGACCTTACTCGCTTCACAAAAATTAACTCAAAATAGGTCATAGACCTAAATGTAAAATGCAAACATATAAGACCCTTAGAAGATAACATATGAAAAAATCTAAGCGCCCTTGAATTTGGCAATGACTTTTTAAATAAAACACCAAAAGCACAATCCATGAAAGAAAAAATTGATAAGTTGGACTTAACTAAAATTAAAAACTCTGTTCTATGAAAGAACTGGCTAAAAGAATGAAAAGACAAGAGGCCAGCCCTGTGGTGCAGCGGTTAAGTTCACGTGTTCCACTTCTTGGCCCCAGGGTTCACCAGTTCTGATCCCCGGCACAGACATGGCACTGCTTAGCAAGCCATGCTGTGGTAGGCGTCCCATGTATAAAGCAGATGAAGATGGGCATGGATGTGAGCTCAGGGCCAAGTCTTCCCCAGCAAAAAGAGGAGGATTGGCAGTAGTTAGCTCAGGGCTAATCTTCCTCAAAAATAAATAAATAAATAAATAAATAAATAAATAAATAATCTGTTTAAAAATAAGAAAATAAAGCGTATTAATTAAAAAGAAAATGGATGAGAAAGGAAGAAGTCAAACAGTCATTGTTGGCATGTGATATCATTGTATACTTAGAAAACCAGGAAAACCACGATCAATTATTAGTAGAATTAGTAAGAGACTTTAGCAAGTTTGCTGGGTACAAAAATCAATGTGTTTTTGCATACTGGCCACAAAGAATCAGAATATAACAAAAGATGTTCAAGCCTTCTACAAATAAAATTATAAAATTTTATTGAAAGACAATAAAGAAGTCCAAGATGTATGAAACATATTATGTTCAGTGAGAGGAAAATTTGAAGGGTAAAAAGATTTAAACATGCCAGTGTTCCTCATATTGATCCATAGATTCAAAACAATTTTAGTAGCTATCCCAACAGGTCGTTTTCTACGGCATGAAAAGATGATCCCAAAATTCATATGGAAGAGCAAAGTGCCAAGAATGGAAGGAGGAGGAGACCAAGGGAGACCCAGGGCAGAGGGGAATCAGAAAGGGGATTACAAGTCTTGAAGCAGCAAGGTGGGAAGTCTCTGGTCCGAGTTCTGAAGGGCGATGTTATGGACTGAATGTATGTGTCTCCCCAAAATTCATAGGTTGATGGTATTAGAAGGTAGAGCCTTTGGAAGGTAATTAGGTTTAGGTGAGGTCATGAGAGTCGAGCTCCCATGATGGAATTAGTGCCCTTATAATTAGAGACACCGGAGAGCTCTCTACTACCTGCTCATTCCCAACTCCCCACCCCACCCACTATGTGAGGGCACAGAGAGAACGTGGCTGTCTGTAAACCAGGAAGAGAGCTCTCACCAGAACCTGACCATGCCAGCAGCAGGGTCTTGGACTTCCAGCCTCTAGAATGGTGAGAAATAAATGCCTGTTGTTTACGCCACTCAGCTAGTGGTATTTTGTTATACAGCCCCGGCTGACTGAGACAGGCAGCAGTGGTTTGGAGTCTTTTGGAGCTGGCAGATGTTGGATGCAGTTTCATGGGGTATGCAAAGCAGGCAGGCTCTAAATGGCTAAAAGTAAATGCTTATCGGAGCTATATTTAATGTGATTGAATATGTCAGATTTTGGATTTTGCACTGGCAGGCTTTGAGCTAACAATCCAAGCATATTGTGAAGAAGTAAACAACATGGGGCCAATATATGGGGGCCTCCTTTAACCCATTGTACAAGACCAAGATCCTCGTGGAGAAGATCAGGCAGGAGGCAATGCCTCTTAGACACGTAGCCTTATTATACACACGTTTTAATTCAAACAATGTGGTATTGGCTTAGGCATCACCAAATAGACCAATGGAATAGAATAGAGTACCTAAAAATTGGCCCATTTATTTAAGAACATTTGATTAATGACAGATCTGGCATTGCAGAGCAGTGGGAAAATAGGGTATTCACTAAATGATGCTGGGACAATTGGGTATTCACATGTAAAAAAAGACCTATAAAAAAATCTGGAACTCTTTCCTGAAAAAAATCACATGCAATACAAACAATTTTTAAACTCAAAATTATTTGTCCCAGTGTTATTTATAATGGAGAAAACTTGAAAAGATGCTAAATAATCAATAACGGGAATACTTCGGTAAATTATGACACATCCACTCAATTGCATATTATGCTGCTAATAAAAAGAATGTATACACTCGATAATAAGATGTAGCAATTTGTGTTGTGATGGTAAGTGTAAAAGAATAACATAAGGTATGATAAGAATGTAAAACAAACATACATGAATAAGCATCGAATAAATAATTACACAAACATGTTATCAATACTAATCTTTGTTAATGAAATTATAGGTGATGGGGTTTTTTCCCCAAAATTTCCATAAACAGCATATGCTACTTTCATAATGGAAAATGTCCCAATAAACTATTTTTAAACCTAGGCACTTAATAAATATTTGAACGCTAGCCGAATTTTCGTGCTTTTAATATTGTGGGCGTGTATCTAATTGCTGAGCCAGAATCGCTTCCCTGTGCAGTCAGCCTCATCTCGCTGCGCCTGTCAAACCACCTCAATTATCCGCTCAAACTGTCAGGCATCTTGTGGCTTAATTTTAAATGGAACACAACTCTAGCATGAGACTGTGATTTAAGAGAGGTTATATTGTATTTTGATGACCTGACTGAAATATATTCCTTTTTCAAGGTTTTTACCTGTTGGTGAAGGATTTAAATTAGGATGTTCCCTGTTTCTGAAAACTGATGCAATCTTGACCTTGTGAATATTTATTTGTAGTACTTATTCATTCACAAAAGTAGTTGTTTAGTGTATAGTACAAGTCAGACATTAGTCTAGGAGCTGGGAATACAAAGATGAATAAGATTGCGGCCCTGCCCCCATCCCCCAAGCTCACACTATGGTAACAGGAAACAATAGTGTCTTGGAGGGTTGGGGGCGCAACGGTAAATCTCCATAGAGTGCAATGGGGGCCCAAATGGGGAAGTGATCAATTGTATGAGGGTGGGAGATTTGGTTGGGAAAGACTTCACTGAACAGGGTGACATTCGAGCTGTATCTTGAAAGGCACAGTTGGGTAGAACAAGTAATACAATTAGAGGAAGCTGCCTCAGCAAAAGCACAGAACGTCAAAGGCGAGAGCCTTCGGGAAGATTGAGTTCAGGTGTAGCAGGGGGGAGATAAGTGTCCAACAGAACTTTCTGCAATGATGGAAATGTTCCATATCTTCATTATCTAATAATGGTAGCCACTAGCCACTTGTGGCTAGTGCAACCGAGGAATTGAATTTTAAATTTCATGTAATTTTAACTAATTTAAATTTAAATAGCTTCATGTGGCTAGTGGCTACCATATTGAACAGTACGGGTCTAGAGATAAAGAAGCCAGATCAAGGAGAAATTTGCATCCCATGTGAGGGGGACTGAATTTTCTTCTGTATGTAGTGGGAAGTCTTCAAAGGGCCATGCATAGGGAATTCATGATCAGCTTTACATTTGGGAGTGGGGTGGACTGGAAGCAGATGAAACATTGAAGGGATTCCAGTAACAGGCCTCAGATAGAGCATGGTAATTACAGAAGGGAATGGACATGAGACATGCTAAGCAGGCAGAGTGGGCAAGCTCAGTGACAGGTCTGAGTGTGCAGGGTGGGGAGGTAGAGAAGTAAATTACCTGAAACAGGTCTGGGGCTGCTTAAATCATTGGGCCTACTTTTAAATCAATGACAAGTCATCCCACTAAAGAATGGCAAGAGTGGGATGGGTTTGGAGAGAAGATTAGTGTTACAGATAATGAGCTTGGAGAGCAGATGAGAAATCCAGGTGATATACTACTACCTTCCTGCTTGCAGTGTGCCAGGAGGAATTGGCAGTCCAGCCCTCCCAATCAGAGGGACAACTGAATTGAAATAATCTGATGGAATCTTTGGCCTTTGTTCAGACATAAGAAAACAGCTGCTAAAAGTGGAATGCAGGTCTTTTATAATTTCGGCAAAGCTGGAAGAGGATCAAAAAAATTCCTTCTTGGGCCAACCCCATGGCATAGTGTTTAAGTCTGAGCGCTCTGCTTCCACAGCCTGTGGTTCACAGGTTCAGTTCCTGGTGTGGACCTACACGCTGCTCATCAAGCCATGCTGTGGTGGCATCCCACAAACAAAATGGCGTAGGATTGGCACAGATGTTAGCTCAGGGCCACTCTTCCTCACCAAAAAAAAAAAAAATTTCTCCTCACAAAAATGAGGACTTATGGACTACAGAGCAAGGTGGGTTCCTTGATAATTGAGAAAATATTCTTTCTTTAATAAAGGTTTAGACTGTACCAAATTAAAGTTTGTCCTTGGGGGCCATGCCATAGTGGTCCCCACAGTGGGAGAGAATCACAGAGATGAAATTCAATCTGGAGCCCAATGCCCAGCCCCCATGCCCACCTCCAACAGCTGCTCTCCCAGGAAGCCTGTAAGCCTGGGGCCCAATAGCGCAGCACTCCCCTGCTGGAGCCCTGGCACCGTCAGACACTGCCCGGCTCTAGCTTGAGGCATGGAGGGAAAGGAAGACTGAGAACAGACTCTCTTCCTGGGGATGCAGAAAGGGGTGCTTGGGGGTAGGCAGAGGATCCTAAGGAGGGAGAGCCAAAGGTAGAGTCGGAGGAAGTTATTCTGAAGACCTGTCATTAAATGCCTCCTCCTGTCCTTCCAAAATTGCAGTTTCCTTCAGAAATCTCCCTAACCCTTCAGCAGAGACATTTAAAACTTCTCCCTTTCTTTCACTCACCCACTCCTATACTCACCTCTCTAACCCAAATAGTCCGGCATGACAGTTACATCTCAGGCTCTGGGGATTTCACAAAATACTTTCCCTGCCTTTCAGGAGCTTATGTTCTAGTGGGAGAGACAGACAAGCAAACAGGTCCCTGGAGAACTGAGAGCTCCGTCAGGTGTAAGGACTGTGGGGAGGGGAGTGACTGCTTAATGGCTATGGAGCTGTCTTTCTGGGTGGTGAAAATGTTTTAGAACTTGGCAGAGGGGGAGGTGGAGGACCCTAAACCCAATATTGACAGGTCAAGGAAAGTTTCATAGGGGATATGGCTTCTGAAAACATGGAGGAATTAACCAGGTGAAGAGGGAAAAGGGATATTCAGATAGAGTGGTAAACCTCTGCGCAAAGGCCTGGAGGCCAGCCAGTAATTCAACATGGCCGGAGAATGATGAGGGAGTCTGCAACGATGAGAAGGTAGTTGTGAGAGCTGAGGTTGGATGGGGTGAGCTGACATCAGACCATGGAGGGCCTTACACGTCATGGCAAGGAGTTTGGACTTTACCAAGGCCACCAAGAAGCCTTCATAAAGTTTTAACAGAGGAGTGGCATGATCAGCTTTCTGCTTTTGAAATACCATGTGAGTATAGGCACAGCTTTGGATGGGTACAAGACTGGAGGCAGGGAGCTCAATGAGTTGGCTGTTTCAGTAATCCGGGCAAGAAAAGGTAGTTGCTTTAATTAATTCAGAAGAAGTGGGAATGAGAGAATTGAATTGATTCAAGAGACATTAATGAAGACTTGGTTGTTGGTTAAGGACTGGGGAGATGGGTGTGGGACTGAGTGGGTAAAAGACAGGGAAAAACCTTTTAAAAAAGCTACACAGGGGGCCAGCCCAGTGGCACAGTGGTTAAGTGTGCACATTCTGCTTTGGTGGCCCGGGGTTCACCGGTTCGGATCCCGGGGGCGGACATGGCACCACTTGGCAAGGCATGCTGTGGTAGGCGTCCCACATATAAAGTAGAGGAAGATTAGCATGGATGTGAGCTCAGGGCCAGTCTTCCTCAAAAAAAAAAAAAAAAAAAGAGATACACAGTAACATTTTCCACATATACAAAATAGATACGTAGGGCCCATCAGAGTTCATCATCAGGGACTCCCAAGGTGTTTCTGATATCCTCTCCCTCACTCTCCAGAGTGGAGAATGACTGCCACAGAGGCTGTAATAGCAAACGTTCGTATGCTTTAGATCCTGTTTTCCTGATTAGGACTAGGTGTATGAAAGTTACCCAGTTTGGGGGAAAAATAATTTTAAGAACCACTACTGCCTCCACTTCTCTTTAGAGGCTTGAATTTGATTATAATAAAATTCACTGACAATTTTTTTCATTTTGTGCTCTTGTAATTTCGATTATTTTGTAATATGTGAAGGAGCAGGACCCCATACTTGGGTATCTGCTGTAAATGTTTCAATTTGCCCCCTGATTTAGGCTGTGAAAATCTGATCCTAAGATCTGTTGTTTCTCCACTGACTGGTTCATGTAGTGGAGAAAAAGATGGGAAATAAAGAATTAATGCTTTCACTCATCATTTGTCTTACCTTTAAAGATGATTGACAATCATAAAGAAAAGTAGATTTTTTTTAAGGGTCAGACTAATGGACAGCAGTGCTATTTTGTGTCAGGAAACTCAACTATTCGCTTTCTTTTCTGCCTCTTCATATCTGTGCCCAAGTAACATACCTCTTAAAAGGAATCTCTGTAAGGAAGATGACTAAGGAATGATCTCATGATCTTGACTGAAAGGATGAAGGAAAGTAGACTAAAAATAGTTCATGCTTATTCTAAGAGAAACTGGAACAAGGGTGACTTACATTGTCCTGCTTGTTCCACAGTTTTTCTCATCATTACCCTGAAAATTCAGCTTCCCTCTCCATTATCAAGCATTTTTGTGGAGAAAGTTAAACTGTAAAAGGAAACTGTCAGCTAATTCCAAGGCTCTCTGACTTCCACAGTTTCAAAATTGATATACTACGTATACAGACTAACGTGATGGCTGTATTTTTTAAAAAAAAGTAGCTAAGCATCGCACAGCATATGGACAATAATGGAGAACAAAAAGTGAGAGAGAGTGAAAAGCACAAGATTTGTATTTTTTTAAACATTTAAGTATTTTCTTGAAAACCAAGATGCAGCTATATTTTAGTGACTTATGGCCAAAAAGCAAACTAAAAGTCGAGAAGTTCTACATTATTGTGCCTTTTCTTTACTTTTTATTATGAAATATATACGGAACAGGTCAATGTAACATACATGCATCACTGAATAAATAATTATAAAGTGAACATCCATATAACCACTGTCCAGCTGCATTAGAGATTCTTGATCAAAAATCTACTGAGGCTTGCATGAGCTTCAGGGAATCTGTGAATTATCTGAAATTATGTACAAAATTAGGGACTTCATGCCTTTTTCTGAGGGAAAGAGTCTAGAACTTTTCTCAGGGCCTTAAAAGAGTTCCCTTCAAATCGTAAATACTGATTAGAACAATAGGACTAAGATGGCTCTGTGACCTAGTAGCTGTGTAGCCTTAGGCTGGTCTCTGACACTCTCTGAACCTTGAACCTGTAGAATGAAATGATAATTTTTCGTTCTCTCGTGAAGCTATTGTAAGGAACAGCTCATTTGTTATCTGTGAAACGACTTTGTAAACTCTAAAGTATTCTTCCAACTGGTAATTATGGATCTCTGTTAGTCAATGGAAACTTTCTTAGCAAGGTCTTTACAATATCTAAAGAACTGCTAAATTGCTTTCGTTGATCAAGGCTGGTTTAAAAGCCCTAGTCTATCACTATAACCGCTAGTCTGACAACACTCCGATTCCAGACCAGGCCAACCACCTCATCTTCCCGAGCTGCTGCTGAGCTACTGAACGACGCCTGAAGAAAACCACTTAACTTGGCAGGTGGCTTTCACTTCCTATTCATGATCATAACCTTCAGATGAGCATTCATACTGCCTAGCAATGACCTGAAAATGTCTATTAGGCATACTTTTCTACTCTCCTAGATGACTATTTCCTAACAGCCTCTCTCCCACATTACCCACAATTCCACTTCTGACCGAAATGGAATAACAAAGACTGGATTTAACTTTCCCACCAACAACCAGAAAACTGGACAAAATACATAAAGCAACTCATCTCAGACGCTGGAAAACAGACAACACAGGACTGTGATACTTGAGAGAAAGGAAACATATGAGGTTGATTGCCCGAAGTTTCTGGGGAGGCAATTTCCAGATCACAGGAAAGTAAACCTAAATAGAGTCCAGAGACGTAGCTGAGTTGAGGAGAGGGACATCAGCATCCCCAGAGGCTGGGGGAGCTGGGAGTTGAAGAGCAGAGTTTTTTGTTTTTTGGGGGTTTTTTGAGGAAGATTAGCCCTGAGCTAACATCTGCTGCCAATCCTCCTCTTTTTGCTGAGGAAGACTGGCCCTTAGCTCACATCTGTGCCCATCTTCCTCTACTTGATATGTGGGACGCCTACCACAGCATGGCTTGACAAGCAGTGCCATGTCCACACTCGGGATCTGAACCAGTGACGCCCGGGCCGCCAAAGCAGAGCACTGAAGCGGAACATGTGCACTTAACCGCTGCACCACCGGGCAGCCCCTGAAGAGCAGAGTTCTGGAAAGGAGGAAGCTGTGCAAAAGAAGAGCTCCATGAATCTGAGTCTTTGCAAGGTCTTTGGCTGTGCATGCCTAGACTGAAAATCCACACAGCCCGGCAAAGATCAACCAGGGAGTTGTAGGCTAATAACTCATAGAAGACGGGTAGACATTTGAGCTCTGGCCAGAGCAGAAACCTCAGTGAAAACCTCTGAGCAGTCATTACTTAGTAGTAGGACCAAATTATCCCTGGCATCAAGACTACTCTAGAGTCATCCTAGTAAAGCTGAAAATAGTCCTCAAAGGAGTTGAACTCATCCACAAATAATTTAACCACCTGAAAAAAACAAAGTTAACACTCCTTAAAGGGAGATGACAAAATTCAGACACTTGACAAGGATAACATTCACACTGTCCAACATTCAACAGAAAATCACTAAACATGCTAAAATGCTCAACTCATTTGCTCCTAAGACTTTAGGAAAAAGAAAAATATATACCCCCTCTTTAAAAGTGTGACAGTCCCTGACATCTTAGAGTCACTTAGTCACGGGAATTAAGTCTACAACATTTTTGAAGGTCATCCTTTAGCTTTGAGATAAAAAACATTCAGTAAAATGGAGCTTACTTCCTTTAGTATGACTTCCATCACAATTGGTCAGCTCTATTTATTTATTTTGTGTTAAATTAAATTCACTACCATATGTAGATTTGTAATCTGGTGTTCTGAAACAACATAAAGTCCTCTTTCCCATCTAACAAAACTGAGAATAGTTCATAGAATAGAATACACCAGCTTTTTCTCCAGATAAATATATTCAATTCTTTCCATGTTTTTCTGACAAAATTCTTCTTGTCATTCTCTAGAGGCACTCTAGTTCCCCGGTGTTTCTTTTTAAATTGCTGCCATGTTAAAACTAAGAAAAATTAGTTCTACAAAGACTAGACATCCAATAAGTCATTGGAGTATGAAATATATTTCATACCTATAGCTAGTCAGGGTCTGTTCTCATGGCAATAACACAGGCTCAAGAGGGAAAGCAGAAATGTGGGGTCTCTTAAAGCCTTGGCTCTGAACTTGGCACACTGTCACTTCCACACATCCCATTGGCCAAAGTCATAAAGCTAAACTCAAAGTCAAAAGTCAAGGAAGGATATTCTACACAAGTCCATGGCAAGGGTGTGCATACAGGGAGGAGTGAAGAATTAGGGCCAATAATTCAGGGTCATACAAAAGGCTAAGTAATGTTTCCAAAGTCACACTATCGTAGGTAGCAGTTAGGGACTGAATTTGGCTGAATGTAGCAGAAAACCTAAATAACAACTGCTTAATGAGAGAGAGGTTTATTTTCCCTGATGTTATGGGAAGTCCAGAGGTAGCCAGTCAAGAAGATTGATATGGCTGCTCTGTGATATCACCAGGAACTCTCCTTTTTAGATTTTTCTTCCATCATCTTTAAGGTGTGGTCCTCATCTTTGTGTCCACAGTAAGCCTGCTGGAACTTCAGCCTGCACATTCTCCTTTCAAGTACAAACAGAAGGGAAGGAGATAGACATAAAATCAAAGTGCTTTCTCTGACACCCTATCCAGTCATTCTACTTACATCTCATTGGCCAGGACCATGTCACAGGCCACTCCCAGCTAAAAGAGGGGTTGACATATCTAGTTTTTTTCCCAGCACAGAATATTGTCATTCACAACATAATCGGGGTTAGTAAGAAAGGAGAAGAAAATTGATGGTAGGTGGGCCGCTAGCAGAATCAGACACACCCAGGAAGTATTTGTGCCAGGATGTGCCCATTAGTTCAAAATTATACTTAACATGATGGCACGACTCTTACCATCTTAAAAAAACTTAATATTCTAATTTATAAGTAATATATGCTCATGAAAGACATTTTGGTAGATATGCTAGAGCATAAAGAAGAAAACAGCCATGATCTCATTGTCCAGATATAATCACTGTGAAAATTTTGCCATATCACTACCTTTTTGTTGTTCTACCTTGTATAGCTACAGTTTCCAAATTGGGCTCAGTCTCTACAAAGAGCTAGGCCCCTCTCCCCATTAGTTTTTTCTTTATTTTGTTTTATAGATAATAAGACAATATATACTCATTATAGGCAATCTAGAAATACCAGAAAAGTATAACGAAATAAAAATAATGACTTAGCCATACTCATATAAGTAATAAATAAAATAAAATCTTACCCTTACTCAGATGCAGACACTGCTAATGATATTGGTGAATTGATTACACATTTTATATATATTATATATGTATGTATATGAATTTGGTTAGGTTTATACTGTATATAAATTTTGCATTTGGCTTTTTAAAAACATAAAACAAACAAGATTTTTATTCACATTATTTTTAATGCCTGCCTAATATTTCACTTTATCAACATTCCTTAAATATCAGGTGTTTAGATTTCCAATGTTTTGCTATTATATATCTTGCTAGTCTAAACATCTATTTTTGCACAAGCTTCATCCACATTTCAGGAAAATTTTCTAGAAGGGGAAAATAAAATCCCTTTGTACTATGACTTGGGTATTTTTGTGTTGATTCATTTCCTAGTAATCTGGGAATGTTTTTAAGCAAAGTATATTCAGTATATTTGTCTTGCAATTTGAGAAAAATCACTGGCAGGAGTCTGTTTAAAAATAAAATTTTGTTGTTTGATGCTCTGCTTCTAATATCAGTTTAATCCTGTTTCATACTTTCACGTCAGTAGGCGAGCCTAACGAACATTATTGTTAAGGGACAAAATCTCATTATCCTAACTCCAGACACGGATGCGTCCTTATCATGTGCTTCTCGAAGGTGCAGTTTTCTGCTCTGGCACCTTGGACCATCCTGTTAACAGACCTCCTTTAAACAACAAGTCATGAAACTAAACCGCGATCTTTTTAAAAACTAGAGGCTTTTATAAGAACTCCATTTCTCGATATAACCCCCGCGTTTTCCCGTCCCCTCCGAACTGGCTCCTGCCTCCCGGCCCCCGTCCCCACCTCCTTTTTTGAACGCCGTATAGATTCCCACGCCAGCAAGTTAATACTCCAGTTTAAGAAATCTTGTGTTTGGCACCGTTAACCACTGAGGTTTCTTCTGCCTGAGGTTTGCGTCCTTTTGTGTTTTTGTTTTTGCTTTTGTTTTTTAAGGTTCTCGCCCATCGCTCGGGGACACACTCTCCAGGCGGTGCCCAGCCGAACCTTCCCCTTGGCCCCGCCCATGCCCTTGGCCCCGCCCCTTCGGGCCCCAGCGTTCGATCTCCATGGTTACACGGCCGACGCGGAGAGCGCCCAGCTGCCCAGAAGGCCCCGGCAAAGACCCCGGGGAAGAATCGTTAGACACGGCTCTAGCTCTCGATTCCGGCCAAGGTCAGCCCCCTCGGGGCTCCGCGCCCTTGAGCCGGAGCTGTGCCCCGCGGGGAGGCGAGCGTGGGGCGGCGGGCAGAGCCGGAGCCGCCGGAGGATCTCGTCCAGCCTCGTTGAGACTTAACTGTCAGTCAGGACTCCTTTCGCGGCGCCGCTGCCGGCCGGAGGCGCCCTGGTGTCAGGTCAGACGTGTGACCCGCACTGCGCCGGCGCCTGCCCGTCTCTGCTCGGCGTCGCTCGTACCCGCGACGGCCAGACCTCCGAAGGCTTGGAGCGTCCGAGAGTGGGCCGGGGAGGGCCTGAGGGGTCCCTGTGCAGCGCCCGACCGCGCCCGTGCACGCGCACGCAGACACGGACGCGCGGGCCTGCGTTCCCTCAGCGCTTGTGAC
Source organism: Equus quagga (assembly GCF_021613505.1). Lineage (NCBI taxonomy): Eukaryota > Metazoa > Chordata > Mammalia > Perissodactyla > Equidae > Equus > Equus quagga. The sequence goes on along the minus strand of NC_060277.1, from coordinate 43,547,836 downwards.
AAGCTGCTGTTTCAAGCGCTTCACTTTGTCCCACGCTGCTTTAGCCGCTCCGTGTATAGAGCTCGCCTAGTCCTCGCGAAGACTCTAGAAGAAGGAAGTGTCCTGTCTATATTTCAGACGAGGAAACCGCCTCACGGAAGTGAAGCCAATGCCCAAGGTCTCAGCGAGACAGCGGTCGGGTCACGATGGAACCCGGGCAGTCTGGTTCTCCCGGACAAAAAGCCCAGCGCCGCCTGAGCTGAACGCTGGTGATGCCGAGAGTTAGCTTTATGTACCTGGGATTGCCTTTGTTATTCTCTGCGTGCGAGGTTCTCCTGTGCTGCTCACTTGCTGATACACAGGAAAATCGGGAATCTCGATAACCGTTGAAACCTACCACCTTTTCCTGGTTTACCGTAAATGGAATTAATAAGCAGGAGTTCATTTTTTTCCATGATGCGTAATTCTCATAGTATGTTTTGATTTTTTGCTTTTACGTTTTTAGTCAAGAGTCTAATCTCCAACTTGGATGTGCAGGAAAGACGATTTAGATGATCCAAGCAAGAATTGTCTTCCAAGAGTCTATTATAAAAGGTCATTTAGTGAATGTGGTGGGATAAGCATTTCCTCTTTCAAGCTGCACTCTGCCCCCTACGAAGATGGGGCGGGGTTGCTCATTTATTCTACTCCCCCCCATACTAGTTAGCCTTTTTTTTAAAGTTTAAAAATATCATGATGTTAATGTACTTTTGGTGGCCATCATCGTTTAAATAAAGAGGAAATGTCTCAATCATTTGAAGTCCCTATTGCTCTATTGTCAAAATCTTTCATTTTTATAAATATAGAACTAACTAATAAAAAACAGGAGGGGCCTAGAAACTAATAAATACTAATAAGCTAATAGATAACATTATGACTGTTCACAAATATAATAGTGGATAAATCTACAGAGAAAAAATAATATATGATATATAAATACGATTTTTAAAAACCAATCATTGTTTTCTTTAGCCAGAATGCCTCCTACTCAGGCAGAAAGTGTTATAAAGAATATCATTCGAGAAATAGGACAAGAATGTGCTGCCCATGGAGAGATTGTTTCTGAAACTCTGGTTGCTTTTATGGTAAGAATGAATATTTTGGTGAATTACTGCTTTATTAAAAAATGTTTTTAAGTGGTGCCCATTTTCCTCCTAAAATTCTGTGAAGCTTTCCTAAATGTTATTCAGTTGGAAGCATATTGAAATCATCAAAGTTAGTGAAGACTGTTTTTTAAAAGTCTGCAAAGCATGTCAGTTCCAGATTTATAGAGATTGATTTAGAAGCTTGATGAGCTTCAGAAACATCAGTAGTGTCCTGTGTTGGGGGGGGGGGGGTGTTTTTACATGTATTTTTGTTCACTCTTGTAAAAATTACTCGTTGCTTTGGTTTCTCTATTCTTGCTTTTGGTTTAACAAGTCACAATAAAAATACACTAAAATATTCAGTTTCCCAATCTAAAATCTAGCTGTTGCTTTTAACTTATTTCTCCATATAATCTTTCCAGCACCATCTTCAGATTTGATGTCTGTTGCTTCCTTTCTTCAACCTCTGGTGAAAGTGCTGATGAGTTGGGTAATAAGAAAATCAGCTGAATAATCAACTCCTGTGTAATCAAGAGGCAGTTGTTTAAAAAATGGAAACATATTAAACTAATTCATAATAATATGAAATAAAATTATTTAATGGGCTCTTTCCTACTCTCAGGTGAAAGCTGTCGTCCTGGATCCAAGCAATGGCTTCAACATGGATAGAACCCTCATCAAAAGTGATGTGCAGAAACTTGTTAAGGTGATTATCCAACACTTCTCAAGGTTTGGATTATTTATTTGCAATTCTAAATACAGTATTTGTGTTAGACGTTATTGCCTTTAGCTCCATGAAACAAAAACCCACCAAGTCGTGGTGCAAACAAATGAGGGACTTACTTTTTCTCATAAAATAAAGTCTGAAGGTAGATAGTCTGCTTTTCCTGGCTTCCTCCTGCATATGGGATACCATCGTGCATATGGCTTTCATCCCATGATCGCAAGATAGTGCCTTCCTCTCTAGGCAGGTATAAGCGGGGTGGGGAGGGATAAAGGCAAAATGTGTGTGCCAGCAGGGTCTGTCACTTTCTATTCTGAAAATAATAGCTTTCCCGGAATCCTTCCCATCTGCTTACATTTATTGACCAGAATGCCATTGCAAGTGAGCTTAGGACATTGATTTTTTCCTTCTTTTTTAGCTGAACAAATCTTTGCCCCAATCCAAATTGAGTCTCTGTTAGTAAGGAAGGAGGGGTATGAATACAGGCAGGTAGCAGTGTCTGCCACAGTATTTTAGAGGCATCTTGTTATTTATCTAATGTTACATTAAGAACACTATTAATTGACTTGTCATATACTGTAAAATTACGTAGTCCTAAATTAAGATTCAGATAATATTGATTCAAAGTAATTTGTGTTTTTTCAATTCCAAAGGGAAAATTGAAGGCAAAGCAAAATAATGCACAGTTAGAAATGAAGTAGGTGTGCCTGAAAACCTGTTTTAAGAACTAAAGAAGGGGGGCTGGCCCCGTGGCCAAGTGGTTAAGTCGTGCTCCGCTTCGGCGGCCCAGGGTTTCACCAGTTCAGATCCTGGGTGCGGACATGGCACCACTCATCAGGCCATGCTGAGGCGGCGTCCCATGTAGCAGAGCCAGAGGGACATACAACTAGAATATACAACTGTGTACTGGGGGGCTTTGGGGAGAAGAAGAAGAAAAAAAGAAGATTGGGAACAGATGTTAGCTCAGGGCCAATCTTTAAAAAAAAAAACAAAACTAAAGAAGGCAGAAACTTCAGATATTGTTAATTTTTTCTTATGTTTTAAGTTTGACTCACTGAATATGGGTGCTTAAATATTTACTTTCTAAATATTTCTAAATGTATTTCCTAAAAATTCAACATTACTTTTTTTCTCCTGGGTTTAATGATTTTAATTCCTTCCTTCACACAAAGGACCTGACGCAAGCTTTCCCAAGCTTGTACATGGTCATTTTCTGGGCTCAAACAAATGGCAGAGACAATTTTCATCATCCGCCTCTTCTCCCACAGCAGCAGTTCGCATAGTGGGGTGCGGGTCTACCTGCTGATGCTGGAGGGAGGGGTCAGGAAGAGCGTTGGGAGCTGGAGCCAGGGAATGTGTCGTAGGATGACTGTGCACTGGGGACTTCTTGCTTCTCCAGGGCAGCCTAGAGCTGGGTCTTTCTGTGCTGAGTTTAAATGTGGTATAAAGCCTGTTTTTAGCAGTAGAGGAAATGACTGATAATCAGTGAGAAATTTTATTGGAAAGCCAGGGAGGAGAACCAAGGAGGGGCAGAATATGTTTTTCTCCTTTTCATGGCTCAAGATGAGTTTTTCTTTTCCCCCTAACTCAACTAAGTTGGAAAGAATTGAGCTCAATGTACTTTTAATGTGACAGGTACATTAACTATCAATATATATCATAATTCAAGTGACAAAGATTGTTTCCTTTTTTCTCAATGAAAAACCACGTGGCTGAGCTAATCTTTGTATTTGTAAAGTCTATGTTTAGAACAGCACTTCTCCACCTGCGGGGGCCCAGGTGCACAGGTTCCATGCAAATGGAGTGTCCAGTGCTCACTCTTGCATTCTCCTCTCCCTCCTCCCAGGAAGGCAGGGTTGGGCTCTCAGGGAGGTGGGCTGAGGGTAATGCTGCCAATGTGCCTGCGGCTGCAGATATAAAGCCTAAGGGGTGAGACAGGGAAGAGAGGGGTTGGGTGATGGAGAGGAGAGAAGAGAAGAAAAGAAAAATTCAGATTGATCATCTAATCTAAAGGGGCAAAGGAGAGAGGGGAATGAGCCGTTACTGAGGGGGCGGGGGAAAGGGGAATAGGAGAAAACAGACAGAGGAAGAAATTTTGAAACAGAAGGCATCGCCAGAGAAATTTTGTGAGCAGAGGAGAGTAGCTGCAGCAATTTTTTTATAAAATGCATGTTACCTCCAGCATCAGCAAAGGAGTGTTGTTCGAGGCTCAAATAAATAGTAACGAGGAGCTCTAGAAAAGCTCTAGGCAGGAGCAAGAGCTTTGTGGAACATTTACCCACATTCAGACTGCATAGACCAACCAAAATGTCAAGTTTCTTGTCTTCAACTAGACTTTTAGCCACCTGGATGTGGTGATATTGGTTACTTAGGGGAAATAACTTATTCTTTAATAAGTGGTGTTGGTTGGGTAAACTATAAAGCATGAAGTCCTCAAAGAGAAGAATAATAATAAAACGCATTATTGGTAGATAAATATCAGAAACTATTTCTTTGACGTTTATCTTTATTTTTCAAAATAACTTTAGGAAATACTTCTAATTGTTTCAGAAAATATAACTAGAAGTACTCATGGGATATTCTTTCCTAGCATTGTGTGACTCGGCTCTTGGATAATAAAAATCCATCCCTGGACACCATTAAGATGCAAGTCTACTTTGATATGAATTATACAAGTCGAGGTAACATATGTCTACCTATGTTGATACCCTTTTTAAAGAGAGTCATATTTCAGGTAATAAAGACTTCATTTGGTTGATAATGGAAAATTTAATTCTTTTGTCTATCTTTTGAAATTGTTTCCAACTTTGGAGAATATAATAGTGTTGGAAATGCTAAATGAGAAAAACACCAATGGCCTTTGTGAGTGTTAAAAGTAAATTCTGATTATTAGACCCATAATAATTGTGTTTCCAAGTCTATTGTGTTTTAACTGTTATACTACTGATACATAATAATTAGAAATTAAAACAACCAGCCCATTGAAGTTAGAAGTTTTTAATTTGTTGATTTTTTTGTTTCTGGTTTATGTTGTCTCATAATGTCTCAAATTATGTAACTTCCCCAAACTGAAGTGAATAATGGGAAATTTAAGTTTAGAACATATTTTCTTATGTATATAGTTTAATGCATACATCAAAGACAAACTGGAAACCTGAAAAAGGAAATAAATTCCTCTATGGACTAGACTGCCTCTGCACTATGGAAATGCAACCATTATTAACTATTTGGTGATTTTTGTTGTCTTTTCTTTTTTCCCCTCTGTGTATTGAGCTTTCAATTATGCTACATACATAAAATCACATATCTTGCTTTTTTGCTTAATAATCAAATTTCAGAGCAATAAATATCAGGGAATTAATGACATTGTAATTTAGATTTTTCTTAATTTGCAAACATTTCAAGTTGTTTTTGTGATAAGATTATAGATATGACTTGTGCATGGTTGATATGTTGGTTATTGCCCTTGTAATAGTAAAATAGGATGTCTTATTGAGTTAGTTGCAAGAATTGTACTGCTGGTGAATTGTGGCTCCTGCACAAGTAAGCCTAGAACTTATCATGTCACAGGAAGAAGAGAGAAAGATACACTTTTTTTTTCCTTTGGGGAAGGTTGGCCCTGAGCCAACATCTATTGCCAATCTTCCTCTTTTTGTTTGAGGAAGATTGTCCCTGAGCTAAAATCTTCCTAGTCTTCCTCTGTTTTGTATGTGGGATGCTGCCACAGCATGGCTTGATGAGCAGTATGTAGGTCCGTGCTTGTGATCTGAACCCATGAACCATGGGCTGCCAAAGCAGAGCACACAAACTTAACCACTATGCCACTGGGCTGGCCCCAAAAGATACACTTCTTGATGCAATTCGTGTTATCAATAATACTATTCAAAAGAAATGTATCTAGAGCTAAAATAGAAATACATGTAATTGAACAGGAATATTTACACTATGTATATGTATATTATATGTGCTTACATGTAGTATACTGCATGTACTTACATATAGCATACATGTATGTATATAGAACATGTATTTATACCATATATATTTACAATATATATTATAAATTATCTTGTATACTTTCTGCTTAATTGGGATATTTTAGCCCTGAAATTTCTGTTTGGATTGTCTGCTTAAAGTCATACGTGTTTTGACAAAGTGTGCCATTTACATCACTGTCATAAATCTTTCCCATTAAATTTTTGTCTCGAGGTTACTTGCTGGCCACTGTTTTTTATTTTGACTGCAACATGTTAATAAAATACTTGTTTTTATGCAGTAGGATGCTATACCCAAGCTATTTTTTCTCTTGTCCTGCTTTCTTATGTGAGAAGAATTCTAAATGTCAAAATATATGGAATATTGTCCTTTGCCAATTTTAGAGGAATTTCTTGAAGAGCATCACCGAGTTCTGGAGTCTAGATTAGGCTCTGTTATGAGAGAAATTACAGACAACAGAGCATGTGCTAGAGAAGAATTAGAAAGCCTCTACCGAAAGATCGTCAGCTATGTGTTACTGCGCTCTGGGCTCGGATCCCCCACAGATATCAAGATTGTCAGAGAGGCAACAGGTAACAAGTAGACATGATTTCCATTCCATAATGAAAATATATGAACATTGTGGCTTATACAATGTGTTAAATTACAAGTGTTGATGAAGTTTCATTTTTATCTGAAAAAAAAAATCAGCACAAATAAGAGGTTAAAACTTACCCAGACTCCTTTTACACTGTGTATCAACTCTAAACCTCAAGTAGCACCTCTGGAATGTGAATATTGTTAGCTTTCTTAGAGCCATGTGTCTCCGGGGGCCTGTTACTTCTCATTAGAGAAACACTGACAGTATGATTAAGAGTACCCAGCTGAGTGGGTAATGAGGACTGCTGGAAGTGAGTTTCATATTGATGAAAGGAATTGTCTCGCCTAAATGGATGATGGAAAAGGACACCATTTTATCTTCAGGAGATACTTGCCACTTTCATACTTTAAGATAAGGAATAGGGAAGATCTCTAACCTTCTTATGGCTTTCTTCCATAGTTATTTTAAAGCATCAATTTTTCTACTCAGAGCCCTAATTAGAAAGCTTGTTTTAATGACCATTGCCAAAAAATTATTGATGGGTGCTTAATTATTGAAATTAATTATAATTATTAATTTATTGAAATTAATTTCAGTAGCCCAGCTTCGGCATGTGATCAGTTTTGCTGTGTATTCTGTAATCAGGTATCAGAAGTGTAAAGAATCATAGAAGTAACTATGAAGACCGGCCTCGACTTTCTGCTGAAAGAAACATGATTTAAATTCTGATATCTTTATTCTATCATTTTGTTGTCATTTTTGTGGTTGGTTTTAGCTGCCCTACAGAGTGTGTTTCCTCAGGCTGAGCTTGGGACATTTCTAACTCTGTCTAAGAAGGACAAAGAACGCCAGCTGAAAGAACTCACCATGATTGTTACTGGAATTCGTTTATTTAACCGAGACTGTGGAAAGGGAGGAGAAGGCATTGATGACCGTAGGTATATCGTTAGGTTAATTCTATAGATTATGCAGGTTTAAAATTTAACTTGCATGTGAAGAAAATAACACCCAGGACACCACTGGCATTCTTAGATTTAAGATTTGTGGTTTTGACTATACCTTAGGTAATGTTCATAATGTATAGTGATTTTTTTTTTTTGAGGAAGATTAGTCCTGAGCTAACTACTGCCAATCCTCCTCTTTTTGCTGAGGAAGACTGACCCTGAGCTAACATCCATGCCCATCTTCCTCCACTTTATACGTGGGACGTGTACCACAGCATGGCTTTTCCCAAGCGGTGCCATGTCCACACCCAGGATCCGAACTAGCAAACTCCAGGGCCGCCGAGAAGCAGAACGTGTGAACTTAACCACTGCGCCACCAGGCCGGCCCCTGTATAGTGATTTTTAGTTTTGCTAGGGCAAGACTTTAAGTTTTGTGTACTGTGAAGCTAGTTTGGGAGAATGAATCAGTGAAACAAGTGAGGGGGCCTGCCCGGAGGTCAACCTCCCCAATTCCCTGGGGCTTTGTGTGCTTTACTCCAAATCAGATAACCAAAGGGAATAAAACTCCGTGATTTAGAAAATAAAAAGCATCCTGAGAACAGTTGCTGATGCGGTTAATGGAATGAAGAGGTCCGAGAGGAGCTATCTGCAGATCTGTGAATTCAGGAGCCTTTGCTATGCTGTTATATACTTAATCCTTTCCTTACCTAAAGTTTGAAAGTGCTCGTGAACTATCTGGTCAAGGACCTACCAGTAGAAGTTGCTTCCTCGTGGACTGGGTGCGCATATAGGCCCACCGATAAGGGGTTAGTTAGTGGCTTCTACCAGATCACTGATCTGGGACACTAGGGTAATTTTTTGCCTTTTAAAAGCTGTTCTAAAAAGTCAAATTCCCATTCTTCCTAAAGTTCCCTATCTTCCTAGACTATTGTGTTATTTTTCAGTATCCCAGTCAGTTTCTCAAGTTGCACACCCTTTTTTCTTTTTTACGAATAGAAAAGAAGACATACAGAAGGAGAGGGGGAGTGGTCTTTTCAGAGGCGCTCGGTCAGTGGCACAGGATACCAAACCTATTCTTTAGACTCTTCTTTCTTGTAGTGGCAAAAGCTGATCTGCTCTAACTTTTGGTAGTCCTTCTGACAATAGCTTTTGTTTGGACAGATGTTTTTTTCATTCTTCAAGGTGTGGGAGCTGTGAAATACATGCCTCATTATTATTTATTTGGCTGAGAAAAAAAACCTACTCAATGTTCAAAATATGACCACTTTCTAGGCTTTCTTCTTAATTCTTTTTAGATTCCTTCATGTCTTTCTTAATATGCCTTTTAAACCAGTGCCAGCTATTCTCCATGAAGCGATCCCAGCCACCACTCAGCATATTGACTCCCAACTTCAGATTGCCCAGGAGCAGGCATACCGCTACACAGCCATCCTTGAGAAAGTCAGACAGAACCCGCTCATGAGTGTGCAACTTCAGCCGTATATGTTAAAAGAGGCACTGTATAATGTGCGACAATATGAGATCTTCCTTCAGATCATCTTGGTGAGCTAATGTCATAAGATCTGGGCTTTTCCATAGAATGCAGCTTCTTCATGTATTATGGGGCTAAAACTAAAGGTAGAATGAGGTCATTGATAAAGGAGACGACCTTAATAACTGCACAGTTTCTATTGCATCTGTAGGAACTAAAATAGAAATGGGGAAGTTGGATTTTGATTTTAATATATTGATTTTCTAGTTGTTTATTCTCTTTGGCGCTCCATAGCATGATTGTTGTTAAGCAGTGGGATGTGTGTATAGGTAAGTAATACTGCATTGTTTGTTTTAATTCAGAGCAAGTGTCTAACATGTTGTTTGGCAGGTAGTTGGCACTCAAATAATTTTTATGTAATTGTTCTTACTGTAAAAATTGGCAGAAAAGATTTTTATTTCTGATGTTTTTAGATCTAATGAGCAAGCCAAACAATATCCCCAGAGTTGGAAAATATGGTAAAGTGGTGATTTTAAACTTTTTTTCAGCAACAGAGCACTTTCATTCAGTTGGAAACTTACTCAGAATCCTGAAAGTATAAGACAGGTATTTAGATGGAAGGATTTGAAGACCTTTTCACCAAGGAGCATGCCCATGCCACCCTAGGCTTCCAGGGAATACTGTTTAACTACATCATGACAGCAAGCTATGTTCCCACTGGTCACTGGTTTTTTCCCCCCAGCTTTATTGAGGTATAATTAACAAGTGAAGTTGTAAGATGTTCGAAGTGTACAATGTGATGATTTCACGTACCTACACATTGTGACAGGATTCCCCCGAGTTAATTGACACTTCCATCCTGTGGGTCACTGTTTACCTTCACACAGCCTCTGCTTTCCAACAACCATGATACTCAGAATCAGTGGAGCCATCTTTTGTATGTGTGAATACTAGGGTCTTGAGGGGTAGAATAAGATGTATTCTGGTCATCTCTTCTTTTTAACTTGTATCTTAATGGCTTGCTACTACTTTCGAATGTACTTGATCTGTCTTCTCTCCTTACCTCCACTGTGGAGAATAGGAAGATAAACATCCAGATGACATGACTTCATTGCAACAAACTAGGAGTGGTCCTTACAACTGACCTACTATCTAATTGCCTTCAGAAGGGAGACTCTCAATCAACTATTCCAAACCAAATCATTCTTTAGGGTAGATGTTCCCCTAACATTGACTTGTGGCTATCAACCTTGCGTAACTAGATACATACTAAGGATTTTTTACGTCAGTTTATCTTGAAGTGCACACAGGTCCACAGGAATATGACCTTGCATTCACTTTTGTCATCTGCGTTCAGAAGGGATATCATCATATGGTATCTTTTCACAGCTTGTAATTGTGAATCATAGTCAAACAGCTAACTGACAGTCTGAAATTCTCATTGGAGTTCTCACTCTTAGAGCTAGACGGACAGTGAGTAGAGTGTGTAAGTGATGAGTGTGGGCTCTGCAGCCAGACTGCGTGGGTTCTAATCCTGACTTTGCTACTTACTAAATCTGTCTTTGAGGAAGTTGCCTAACTTCGCTGTGCCTTGGTTTCCACATCTGTAAAATGGGGTTATCGATAGTCTCCACTATGTAAATAAGGGAGAACAGTGCCTGGCACATAGAAAGAGCTCAGTAAATTGATGATGATGATGACAACGATGATGATCCTGCTTCCACCAGTGATGTTTATTATTACCATCATTATCATTGTGAGAGCTTTACCAGAACAGCTCTGATTTCATTTTGGTAGAGGCACAAACTGGAGAGTTCTTATTTTTCTAGATAATATCTTATTTCCAAGGCCTTTGCTGCTCATATTATTGAGAAAGGTAACTCTGATCTTAGCAGTCATCGTGACTAGTTCATACTAATTCCAGTCAGGGTCAAGATGAGTTCTCTTAATTTTCTGACATTTTGCTGCTTAATCAGAGTTTCTTTTTTTGTTGTGTTTTGTAACTATTCAGTCTTCCTGCGTGGATCTACCTTAGTTATGGTTAAGGTTGAGTATTACAGAATCGATATTAGTTTGATCAGTATTATCTCTAGGTTATAAAATATGGCAATTTTTGTTTGGCTGAGAGTTTTTCTTATCTGTGAAGTCTATGGATAGTCTTAAAAATTTTTTTACATTATCTGAACAGATATTAATATAATTTTTTGAAGTATTGATTTGAATTTAAAAATTTCTTCTTTTGCCAATGCTACATTCTGTTTATGCAAACATTTGGAAAATCCACTTATACCCTGGGTAAGATAGTAAGTTATTTTCTTTTCTTTTGATCAAGACATTATCTGCTGCAGTCAACAAATTCAAATATTCTGGAAGAGAAAAAGGCGGGGTGATCACAGTCCTAATGACAGTCTTAGCTGAGAGAGCAGAATTCCATCCTCTGTAGGCTGTTGAAGTGCAAGGCAGTCACCAAAGAGAGAAAGCTGCTTATTGTTACTGTGCAAATAAAAGTTGACACAGAACATTTCCTAAAATGTTTAAGTCAAGACTTTTGTAGACTTCCTCCCCCGAGCTCTGTTTGCAGGGCTCATTCACAGAATAGACAACACAGGACTTCCTGATTTTTCCTGATACTGCAAGTAAAAAATCAGTTAGGTGGAATCTGTGTCTTTTTTAGACTTGTTGAAAGACATCCATGGAAGAAAATATGAGGAACTCATAAACTGAAAAGGGAGAGGGGAGGAGAAGCAGCATGTTGGGATCACAGGCTTTCCCCAAGCAGTTTTTGACTGCATTATGAAAAAAACTTTTTTTTTTTGAGGAAGATTAGCCCTGAGCTAACTGCTGCCAATCATCGTCTTTTTGCTGAGGAAGACTGGCCCTGAGCTAATATCCATGCCCATCTCCTCTATTTTATATGTGGGATGTCTGCCACAGCATGGCTTTTGCCAAGTGGTGCCATGTCCACACCTGAAATCTGAACTGGTGAACCCCGGGCTGCCAAGAAGCAGAACGTGCAAACTTAACCGCTGCACCACCAGCCAGCCCCATGAAAAAAACTTTTTAAGTGATAGCAGGCATTCCTAGAGGACTAACTTTATTATTTTTTTCACCAACAATCTCATTAGAAATATCTTTTTAAGTGTCAGGATGCTGTCAAGTTCATGGTGGCAGATACATGTTTTTCAAAATGTGGATTTTATCATTGGCAACAAAAACTATTGTTTTCCTGGAGTGACAGACTTGTTTCATCCACACTAAAGAAAATATCTGCCAAATAGCTAACACTCAAAAATCATAGTTTTTCAGTTGTTATTTCAAGTAAAAGTGGTGTTCTGTTGTTGGAGGGGAGAAGCTAGTTCAGTTTGCAATTCAATCATGTAAATATTTTCCTCAAAAGAACTACCCATTTTAATGTGCAGTAGAAGAATTTTATATGTACTTTCCATTTTATCACACTGAATATTAGAAAGCTGTGTACTTAAGGATCAAGATTTAATAAAATTAATACCTTTTACTGCATCATCATAGCTACTGTTAAGTGAAACTGGCTTTTTAAAAATTGACATGTAACTGACATATGACATTAATTAGTTTCAGGTGTACAACATAATAATTTGATACATGTATATATTGCAAAATGATCACTACAATAAGTCTAGTTAACATCCTTAACCTCACATAGTTACAAATTTTGTTTTTCTTGTGATGAGGACTTTTAAGATCTACTTGCTTAGTAACTTTCAAATATACAATACAGTATTGTTTACTATAGTCACCATGCTGTACATTACACCCCCAGGACTTGTTTATCTTATAACTGGAGGTTTGTACCTTCTGACCCCCTTCACCCGTTTCACCCACCCCCTCTTCCCCTGCCTATTTCAACTACCATTCTATTCTCTGTATCTGTGAGCTCAGTTTTTAAAAAATTTTTTAAGATTCCACATGTAAGTAAGATAACACAATATTTGTCTTTCTCTGTTTGACTTATTTCACTTAGCTTGATGCCTTCAAGGTGCGTTCATGTTGTCACAAATGGCAGGATTTCCTTCTTTTTTATGGCTGAATAATATTCCGTTGTGCGTACACGCTACATTTTCTTTATCTGTTCATCCGTTGATGGAGACTTAGGTTGTTTCCATGTCTTGACTATTGTGAATAATGCTGCAGTGAACATGGGGGTGCAGATATCTTTTCTCATTAGTGTTTTAATTTCCTTTGGATAAATACTCAGAAGTGGAATTTCTAGGTCATATGGTAGTTCTATTTTTAATTTTTTGAGGAACCTCCATGCTGTTTTCTATAGTGGCTGTATGAATTTACATTTCCACCAACAGTGCACAAGGATTCCCTTTTCTCCACATCCTCGCCAAAACTTATTTTTTGTCTTTTTGATATTAGCCATTCTCACAGGTGTAAGGTGATATCTCATTATGGTTTTGCTTTGTATTTCTCTCATGATTTGTGATGTTGATCACTTTTTCACATACCTGTTGGCTATCTGTATGTCTTCTTTGGAAAAATGTCTATTCAGATCCTTTGCCCATTTTTTAATTGGATTGTTTGGGATTTTTTGCTATTGAGTTGTGTGGGTTCTTTATATATTTTGGACGTTAATCTCTTATCAGATACTGTATGATTTATAATATTTTCTCCCATTCAGTAGGTTGCCTTTTAATTTTGTTGATGGTTTCCTTTGCTGTGCAGAAGCTTTTTAGTTTGATGTAATCCCGTTTGTTTATTTTTGCTTCCGTTACCTTTGCTTTTGGTATCAAATCCAAAAAATCATCTCCAAGACTGATGTCAAGGAGCTTACCGCCTATGTTTTCTTCTAGAACTTTTATGGGTTCAAGTCTTATGTTCAAGTCTTTAATCCATTTTGAGTTGATTTTTGCGTATGATGTAAGATAGTAGTCCAGTTTAATTCTTTTGCATGTGACCATCTAGTTTTTCCAACATCGTTTATTGGAGAGACTGACCTTCCCCACTGTATATTCTTTATTTTACTCCTTTGTCATAATTATTGACCTTACAGGTGTGGGTTTATTTCGGGGCTCTGTATTCTGTTTCGTTGATCGATGTGTCTCTTTTGATGCCAGTACAGTGCTGTATTGATTACTATAGCTTTAAAATATGGTTTGAAATCAGGAAGTGCGAAGTCTTCATCTTTGTTCTTCTTTCTCAAGATTGCTTTGGCTTTTTGGAGTCTTTTGTGGTTCCATACAAATTTTAGGATTGTTTGTTCTCTTTCCTTGAAAAATGCCACTGGGATTTTGATAGAGATTGCATTGAATCTAGACTGCTTTGGGTAGTATGGACTTTTTAACAGTATTCGTTCTTCCAATCCGTGAACGGGGAATATCTTGCCATTTATTTGTGAGGTCTAACTTCACAGCTAGAATTCTACATAGTTGTGAACAAGTTCTTTTTGGTAAAATTAAACAGAATGATTACTTTAGGACATTATCAGAAAAAAATCAAGAAGTTCTGCATGCCTACTCTGTGAATGGATCCTGCAAACAAGCTTGGGGGAGGAAGTCTAGAGTATCTTCAGTTCTAGGTTTTAAGAAGTGTTCTGTCTTGAATGTAACTTTTACTTTGGAGAACATATGCAGATTTATTTCTGTTTCTTGTTGCTGTTGCACAAATCAAAAAAGACTTTAAGGACTGCATTTTCATATTTGATTCCTAAAGGAAAACTAACAAGGGGGAAAAATAGTCTGTGGAGTAGACAAGCGACCTACTAGGTAGGATAGATAGTATTATATGGAAAAGTAAAGCAAGAGGAGGGGAGATGCTGAAAGAGTAGAATGGATATGATCAAAACAGGATGCACATTGAATAAAAAGTTTTATTAGTTGAAATACAGTAGTAATATTTGCTGTTTCTTATGAAGTAATTATTTTCGTCATTTAAAAATAGTCTAGTAAAGCATATAATTAGGCTACAGATACTGAGAACTCGAATGCACTTTTTTTCTCTTCAAATAGATATCACAGTTTTACACTGTGCTGATAAACCCAGACCATTGTCATTTCTGGTCACATCTTAGGCAGTGCACGTACTGGGTAAGAGCTGGGCTCTGTCCTCAGTTGGTCTGGGTAGAACCATGATTCTGCCCCTTCTTAGCTGTATATCCTTGGGCAATTTACTTACCTTCTGTAGCTTGGTTTTCTTATTTGTAGTTAATGCTTTTTGTGCTTGTGTTTCATATGGTGCTTAGCACATAGTATGAATAAATGCTAGTGATTATTTCAGATTCAGCATTTAGCACTTTATTTTCGGATTACTATTGTTGTATCAGAAATATGCTGTGTTTTTTCAATCCTTAGTTTCTAAGATTTTCTTCATTTTTTTTCACTTAGAAACATTTGCCCTGAGTTAACATTTGTTGCCAATCTCCCTCTTTTTTATGACTGAGGAAGATTGCCCCTGAGCTAACATCTATGCCAGTCTTCCTCTATTTTGTATGTGGGTCGCCACCACAGCATGGCGATGAGTGGGGTGGGTCTGAATCCAGGATCTGAACCTATGAACCTGGGCTGCCGAAGCAGAGCACATAAAACTTAACCATACGCCTCAGGGCTGGCCCCCAGATTTTCTTCATTTTTGAATGTAATTTTTAAAAATCTTGGCATCAAAATAGTTTTCAGAGGAACACTTCATTAATTGTATCATGAGGAATGGGAAAATAACAGCTATACAAAGTTGTGTCATAGGATTCACCTCTCGGGAATGCAATTATGCTGGATATCAAAGAATACTTTTATACATTTGACAAAAATTATAGCCATTGTGTTTCAAAAGGTTCATCCGTCCAACAGATACTTCTGGAACACCCTCCATGTGTCAGTGCTGTTCTTGGTCTCGGGGTGCCATGCAGGACACACTCTCTGCCCTCACTGAGCTTACCTTCAAGAGATGTAGGGGGCAGGTGGGGTTTAAAACACAGAAGGTTTTTGTAGTGAAATTATAAAAATATTAATGCAAATTATATTGTCTTCACAGTCAGATATAATTACTTGTGCTCAAGAAGTGGAAATGATGATAAAGAAGTTAGGAGCCCAGCTGGAACAATTAAAAATGATTGTAAAATCAAAGACAGCTGTCCCGACATCACAAGTCTTTGTAAGTATTTGTCATTAACTTCGACCTTGTTTAAGGGCAAATGTACTTTTGAGTTCTATAAAATTGAATTGGAAGTAATTATAATTATTAACTATTAAGTACTAAAACTATATTAATTTTATACAAATTGATCCTGTTTTTTATGGTTATTTTATAGTAATAGTATAAGTTGAATGAGAGGATTCCTTTGGTAGGTGATTGTTACTTTGTTGCTTATGGCAACAAAAATAATCCATGGGGTGATTGTTACTGAAGTGTTGCCTATGGCAACAAAAATAATCCATGGGGGGCTGGCCCAGTGGCACAGTGGTTAAGTTTGCATGTGCTGCTTGGCAGCCTGGGGTTCGCAAGTTCAGATCCTGGGCACAGACCTACACACCACTCATCAAGCCACGCTGTGGCAGTGTCCCATATACAAAGTAAAGGAAGATTGGCACAGATGTTAGCTCAGGGACCATCTTTCTCAAGCAAAAAGAGGAAGATTGGCAATAGATGTTATGTTAGCTTAGGGCCCATCTTCCTCACCAAAAAAAAAAAAAAAAAAAAACAAAGTAAAAGAAAAAAAGTAATCCATAGTGCAGTGTTGAAAATGTGTTCACAGTAGCTAGTTAGAAATTACCTCCAGCAAAGAGGTGCTATAACTTGTAAGCTTTCTGCAAAGATAGATAATAATCACTTTGTTTACCAGGCCTATACTTACACTGACTTTCTGATTATCTGTACCACTTTATGGGCAAATCTGGTAGCCCCAAAGAGGTATAAGATGCACGTGCAGTATTTTATAGAGCATTTTGTGGCTCTCATAATTTTCTGTAATCATTCTCAATACTTCATTTTAAAAACCAAGAAACAAAAAGCTAAGTTGTTTAATTTATAAGTAGGGCCTGATTAATTTTTTTGTTTGTTCTGTAAGTTAGTGAACTTTTATATGAATAAAAAACATTTATCTCACTGACCAAAGATCTTTCACCTGCAGCTCACGAGGCATGCCCCAATTAGCGTCTCTACACTTTCCAGATTTTTGAGTCAAGATTAAGGAAGACAAATCTAGTTATAATAAGTCATATTTAGCTTTTTTGGAAAAAGAGGATATTTTCTCCTTGATCTTTTTTTTTTTAAGATTTTATTTTTTCCTTTTTCTCCCCAAAGCCCCCCGGTACATAGTTGTATATTCTTTGTTGTGGGTCCTTCTAGTTGTGGCATGTGGGACGCTGCCTCAGCATGGTCTGATGAGCAGTGCCATGTCCGCGCCCAGGATTCGAACCAACGAAACACTGGGCCGCCCGCAGCGGAGTGCGCGAACTTAACCGCTCGGCCACAGGGCCAGCCCCTTCTCCTTGATCTTTTGAGGTGAAGCGTCCATGAATCTTTCTTAGCTGATCAAGTGTGTGTGGCTTTTTTGAGTAAATTAATTTTATGACAATCATCCCAAAATAAAATGCTTTGAAATAAAATGCAAGTTTATTTTCTCATAATTTTGGAGTCCAATTTCTCTCTAGATTCTATTATCTAACTTCGTGAGACTTTCACTTGTCTTAAGGAAGAATTAATTTCTGTATAAATGAAAAGTTGTATTTATTTTTGAGAGTACAATGATCTATAGTTTTATTAAACAGTTAATGTTTTGCACATTGTTTTCTCTTCTGCAGCCCATCTTCATTGCACTTTCCAATCTGTGGACCAGCTTTCAGGATGAAACAGTTTTGATTAGTGTCCTCAGTAATTTAACTAGTCACCTGGAGGCATTTCTGGGTGCTCATGAACTACTTTTTCCTGAGAAAGTACTGCGAGGTCTTCTTGATGGAGTGACTGTGAAAACTGATGTGTGTAGAATGAGAGAACAGATGGGTAATAGGAATCATCCATTATTTCCTCTTCCTTTTAAAATTCCCTTTGGAATAAAGTCACTCTTTCGTTTTAACCTTTTCATGTTATATCTTTCTGATAAAATAGTATCTTTTTTGATTACAAAAGTACTAATGGTCATTATAGAAAATGTGGAAAACTGAAAATATGTAACCTGAATATTTTACTATCCAGAAATAACCATTTCTAATGTTATTGTTAGTATTTTGGCCAACAATGGTTGTCTGTGGTTTTGTGTTTGTGTTGTAGTCTTACCGATTTTATTATTGATTTTTAGTAGAAAAGGATACTAATCCTTACTATAGTTATTTCAAATAAAGCTCCTTTTCTTTGAAATATTTGCCATGTATCTACCTCATATTCAGGTTGAAATTTATAAATAAATCAATTTTATCCCTGTAAAATTGAGCTTATTTTAGGTCCTTTAAGAGGGTATTCTTATAGGAAGGCTGTCTTTATCGATAACCTTCTTTTAACGTTTTTGGTCCCTTCTATCTTAGTTAAAGACAACTTAAAATTCATGAGAAATGCCAAAGTAGAGTCTGGGACTTGAGTTGTTGCCTAAAAGAAAGTTTTTCCAGAAATTAGATAATTTACTCTCTAAATTTCCTTTTCAAATTTGATTTTTGTAAAAGTGAAAAATAAAAATGTAGTGGTAATTTCCATTCTTAAACTAGTAAAATACATAAAATCTGGAAACCAAATCAAAGAGACTCAAAAGTATCCTTCCAGTTAAAGTTTTTCCTATTCATTTTTCTTTTCATTAAAACAGCATGTCTAAGTAGATAGTAGCTCAACCGTATGGGCAAAACAGTTTCCTTGCACCTGGTTTAGACGTGTCATTTCCCACCATATATCAAAACTTTTTATTCACCAGAACACTGTTTATCAAGTGACTGCACCAGTGACTTGGGAGACCCAATGTTCCTTTGAAAGAATTTAATTTACACTTGCCACGTCTCATCACTGTTTGGGGCTTTCAGGCTTATCAGGAAAAACGAAGGAAGGTTTATTTTCTCCAAATTATGCATTTACTTCTGGTTGTAGCCACAACGTCACTGTGTATCTGCTGTTTGTATGTAGAGCCAGGCAGAGAAGTGTAGGTAGGATTGCAAAAGCTACAAATCTTGGGGATCAATGTTTTATAAATACACGTTTTTATTTGTGTAAAAAAATTTAGTCAGTTTGACTATCAAATGTAAGTAGATCAACCAACACTTGGAAGAACTTTTTGAAAGTGTAAAGAACAAAGATTGTACATCTTGCTATCAAAATTAGGTTACTAAGAGATATTTCCTGACTCTTTCTGCTCAGAACATTCTCAACTGTCTCAGAAGCAGTAGTGTCAGTATATAAGCACCGTATTCAGAGTCTTTTGCCAGCTAGTAGAAAGAGCTGCGCCATCTTGAATGAAGTTGATCTGTCTCTAGTTTAGTCACATAGCAGCCACTCTCTTCCGCTTATTTCCTTCCGTTGTTTACTCTTCTCATTGAATAAGTTTTTCTTATTTTCCTTTTCATTTTAGAAGATAGAGTAAATGCAGAGGATTTCAGAAAACTGGAATGGCTTTTCCCAGAAACAACAGCAAATTTTGATAAATTGTTACTTCAGTATCGGGGATTTTGTGCTTACACATTTGCTACAACAGATGGTCTTCTCCTTCCAGGTATAGGATTGGAAATAATATTACTCCCACTTCCCCATTTTTTCTTTAAATGAAGTGCTGTCATTGTCATTTATTCATTTTTTAAAACTTCATGGGATCTGATGGTGAGCAATGAAAGGAGCTACAAAGATGATTCAGACAAAGTCTTCATCTTTGAGGTGCTCACAGTATAATCTGGTAGACTGAAATGAACAAGAAATTATAGTACAGATGATAAGTGATGGAATGCGTATATAATGAAACATGGATGCTACAGTGTCGTAAAAGAGGGCCGACTCATATGCCCAGTGAAGGATTCCAGAAATGTTAGATGGCATTACTAAAATATATCATCTTCAAAGTAATTACTTGAAAGAGCAACACTAATTTGACTGAGATGTTTATTAAAAAAAATTCTTTGTCACTTTATGGTTATATTCTATTAACATAGATCAGGATTTCTGTGTAAGTCAGATGCCTCGAAAGATATGGCCAGTATTTTATCAAGTACAATTTTTTATGATGTATTTATTACTAGAGCATCTCCAAAACAAAGAGTGAATCAGAAATTCTGATGAAATAAATTATTATCCAAAAAGTGCCTTGTGAATTGGGAATAACAAGAAGTCAGTTAGAGCTAGAATGAAAACAGTTTGATGACATTGTTTTTTTGTTTGCCTTACACCTTTCACCTCCTTCCTTTTCTTCCCTCTTTGTTATTTCTTTTGTTGTGTTTCACAGTTGGGTGGTACTTTTTTATTCCAAAGAATGATTGAGATTGTGTGTATATACAGGCTAGAGAATATACAAATTGACTCATTTTTTATGGTATTAGATTTTTTCATAATGGGAGTAACAGATGGTTTACCGTGGGGCCCTGACAGAATGGCATTATTCTAAGGCCCTGGGAGGGTAACTGTACTGAGGAGAAAAGTTAAGAGCCGTGAAGTAAAAAGTGATGGAATGTAGATGGTTTCTTTCTTTTCTTCTTTTCCTTTCCTTTTTCCTTCCATCTTTCCTCCCTCCCTCCCTTCCTTTCTTCCTTCTTTCACAACGAAGAATGGAAGGGAGTCATGAGAGACACAAACAGGGACGTGGGGTGATGACAGAGGTAGCAGGATGTGGTTGAAAAAGCTTTGGGCTAAGATTCAGGAAAGCCTGCTTTCCAGTCCCAGTTATACCTGGGAACTGAGTGAACTTAAGAAGCTTCAGCAAATCTCATGCCTGCTGTGGACCTCAGTTTCCGTGTCAGGAAAAGGAGAGGGAACAACTGGGAGGTCTGTTTGGTCCCTTCCAGCTTCCACTATGATTCTAAGAAAGAGAGAAATAGAAAAGTAGAAGGGCTTGTAGGGCTGAGGGTTTCAGAATCTTCTCCGAATAAGCTAGTCGTGACTACTTTATTTCTGTTTACTACATTATTTCTACTTACTACAGTATTTTCTGGGCAGGAGCAACCTGCGCTACCTCAGAGGAATTCTGTAGGACTTCCCTCTTTCCGTGGGGGATGCAGACCACATGGCTTAAATCCCAAGGTGATGCTGTGGCTTACCAGTCAGGGTCCTCTTCAGATGTCATCCCTGACTATTGCCTACCACTCTTTCCTTTCTCACTACTCCAGCGTCACTGGCCTTGTTGCTGTTCTTGAACGTTCCAAGCCCATTTTCACCTCAGGAGCCTCTGCACCTCAGAGCCTTTGCACTTGCTATTGTGCCTACTTGGAAGCTCTGTCCCCTAGGTAGCTACATACCCTGCTCCCTCTTGTTATTCAGCCTTTCCTGGTCACCCAATTTAAATGTCAACCTCACCCTTCTACCTTTTACTATGTGTTTAACCTCCTTTATTTTTAGTATTTTTTCTGAAGCACTGATCACTTCCTGGCCTATGGTATATTTGTTGATTTGTTGTGAGCAGGAACTTTGTTTTCTTCTATATTCTCAGTGCCAAGAACAGAGTCAGTAAATATTTGTTGAATAATTGAAAGAATAAATAAATAAGACAGTATTGCTGTCTCCTATATAATTACCACAAACTGTGTATATATTTAATAATCCATATTTTATGTAGTATGTTTTGACAGTGAGAAATGCTTTCTAACATGCAAATTTGCATTTTGGAAAAGATGTCCTATTTTTGTAGTTCCTACAGATTTTTTTTTTTTTTGAGGAAGATTAGCCCTGAGCTAACATCTGCCACCAGTCCTCCTCTTTTTGCTGAGGAAGACTGGCCCTGAGCTAATATCCGTGCCCATCTTCCTCTACTTTATATGTGGGATGCCTACCACAGCGCTTGCCAAGTGCTGCCATGTCCACACCCGGGATCTGAACTGGTGAACCCTGGGCTGCCCAAGCGGAACATGTACACTTAACTGCTGTGCCACTGGGCCAGCCCCCAGAATTATTTTTAAAACAATGCTTATAGTAGCATTTAAGAGGATTTGAAAAACCAGCCAGATGACTAAGTGGCTTCTCATGAAAGACTTGTAAACATCTTATATCTGGATAGTGAAATATTTTTATACAAAATCCTACTTTAAAATTTAAAAATGTGTAAAATTAGTTAATTTATTATGAATTTAACATATAATATAATTTAACAAAATATATAATTTAAAATTGCTAATTGTAATATTTTAGCCAAATTAAAAAAGTGATATGTTAAAAATGGAGTATATAGGGACTGGTTCTATGGGTGTGTTACGAACATAGACTCGCTTAATATTTCGTATCTAATTCAATTCCTTTTCTTAATTTTTAGGAAATTCAGCAATTGGAATTTTGAAATATAAAGACAAGTATTACACTTTCAATTCCAGAGATGCTGCATATTCCTTTGCAGAAAATCCTGAAAATTACATTAATTTGATTACAGAAAAAGCCAAAAAAAATGCAGAATTAATTCAGCTACTGGAACTTCATCAACAGTTTGAAACCCTCATTCCATATTCTCAGGTAAGCAGGGTCAGTATTTTAAGAATATATGACATTTAAAAGGATAATTAACTAAAGTTGTGTTTTGTTGTTGAATGGTTCCCAAGTCCAGGCAAAGACAGGGTCAGCTGAGGCCTTTACAGGTTATCTGAAGGGGATTCACATCTGAAGATGGAAACTAATGAAATCCACAAAGAATAACGAAAACAACATAAGGAGTCAAATTGACAAATTAGGCTGGAAAAACCTGAATGAGAAAGACTACATTTAGATAAATCATTGAAACTACAGTATTTCCTTATCTAAGATTGAGGGAGTGCAGCACAGACAACATAGGTGATAACTTTCTTATACTAGGAGTTGTTAAATAATTTAACAGGTTTAAATTGCAGTGGTCTGAAAGGCCTCAGAAAAGATCTGAAGGTGTGTTTCTTTTTATGTCAGTGCCTGTTCTTTAATTCATTCAGCAAATATTTACTGAGCCACTTCCTGTGTGCCAGGCACCATTCTTGGCACACGAGATTAGCAGTGAACAAAATAGATAAAAATCCGTGCTTGCATGGGGCTCACGTTCTACTGCTGTATATTCTTTTCGTTTTCCCTCTCTTTGTCTCTCATTTTTATTGTTCACCTTTTAATTGCTCTTTCTGTCTCTTCTCTCTCTGGTTCAGTTCCTGTCTTTCAAACTCACGAAAATAGAAACCTAAAATACATAGTTTAAATGTTTTGTGTTTGTTACTTTTACCAACATTTTGACCATGAAGCAGGTGGGTTTGAGTATGACTGACCAGGTTGACAGGGATCCAAGCAGTGACTGGTAAGAGGACGGTCTGGCTGGTGACAGTGAGGCATAGATGGTAGTCTGAATGCTTGGGCAAGAAGACTGGGATCAAGCTCAGGACAGAGTGGTTGGAGGGGTCAGCTGTGGTGGTCAGTACCCTGGACAGCTCAGGTGGCGCGCTTGTTCTCACATGGTGCTACCAGTTTGCTGATGTGACACTCCAGCTGTCCTTTTGGATGAGACAGTTCTCCAGAGTTTCCCCCTGTTGTAAAGAGAGAGTAGTCTGTTTGGTATCCTTCTGTATGTGGGCCAATGGTAGGCCTAGAATTTTTGGCTCAACTGAAAGGTTACTGTCAAAATGATTGGACCAGTTTAACTCCAGTCCTTGAGATCTGTCACTTACTCATAATCCTGCTAGCACTTGCTCTTACCTGTGTTTATAATTTTTGCCAATGTGATGAATTTAAAATGGTATCTCATTATTGTTTTAGTGTGCATTTTTCTGATAGTGAAGTTCACCATCTCTTCTTACATCTGTTACTCATTCCGGTTTCGCTTTGTATACAGTGGCTACTCATAACTTTTGCCAGTACTTTTTCGCGTACTACTCTTTCTGTCTTTAACTGTTGATTGGCAGGTGTTTCTTGTCTTGTCTATTGTAAGTGTTAATCCTTTATCAGTTATAAAATTTGCAAATGTCTTTTCCCAGTCTGTCACCTCTCGGTCAGCTTTGGCAGTTGAGTCCTTCATTGAAGATACGTCTTTCATTTTAATGTAGTCAAATCTATTAATTTTTCCCTTTAAAGATTGTGCATTAGAAAGTCTTGTTTTAGAAATCCTTCACTGTCTTAAGGTTATTCATTTACATTTTCTTTTGTTTTAATTTATTATTCACATTTAAGTCTTCAGTGCATTGGAGATAATAAGGAGTTTTAATTTTATTTCTTATGTAGTGAGCCAGTTTTCCCAACACTGTTTACTAATATATGATTTTCCTACTAAATATGATGCCACCCCCGTTGTGTTAACAATTCTCATATGAAATGTGTTTGTTTCTAGGCTCTCAATTCTGTTCTACTGACGTATTTGTCTATCTCTATACTGACACCATATTGTTCAAATTACTATTGCTTTGTAATACATTCTATTATCTGATAGAGCAAGCCCTTCCCTTTGCTTTTTCCTTTTTCAAAGTTGTCTTAGGTATTCATGCTTGAATTTTTGTATGTCCATGCAAATTTCTTAATGAATTTGCCAAGTTACCCGAAGATCTTCCTGAGATTTTAATTGGATTGCATTAAAATAATAAAATAGTTTCTGGGGGGAATTTATGTGTTTATTACATTAGATTGTCCCATCCATAAAAAGTACCATTTGCTTACTTTATTTTTGCCATGAGTAGTTTCATTAATTATGCCTTAATAAAACATAATGGTTTTAGTTATATTTTATATTCTGCCTACTTCTAAAACAGTATGTGAGATAACTTTTTTAAAAAGCACTTATACATCAATTCTGATAAAACAAAACTAAAGGCTAAAAAGAAAAAACTACATGGGAAAATATGTCCCACTCATTTTAAATAAATAACTGGAACTTTTCATTATAATACAGCCAAAGGGTATAGAGGATGCATCACTGCATAAAAATAACAAAAACAAATACCTGTGTGTTTATCTCTTATAACAAGAAAATTCTCTCTCAGTGCTCCCCCTGGACCCTTTTCCAATCTCATTCTTTTCTCTTCCCCGCTGCAGTAACTACTTTATGAATTCGGTGTTATTCATCCCTTGCCATTTTAGTTTTGCCATTCATGTATGTATTCCTGAACAATGTGTTACTGTGAAATGACTATGTCTTTTGCCCAATTTTCTACTGGATTATATGTCTTTTTCTTATTGATTTGTAGGAGGTGTTTTTTCAAAAGCACATTTTTGATACTAATTCTTTGTCAGATATATGTTTTGTATACACGTTCCCCCAGTTTGTGGCTTATCTTTTCATTCTTTTTGTGCTGTCTTACAAATGAAAATTTTTCATTGTAATGTGTAATTTATCATTCTTTTTCTTCATGTCTTGAACTTTTATGTCTTCTTTAAGAAATTCTCATGAACCCTTGATCATAAAAATATTCTCCTACATTGTTTTTTTAAAAAAAATATGGATTTACCTTTCAAACTAGTTTTTAGTCCGCTTGGATTTGATTTCTGTGTCTGGTGGGAGTGAAGATCCAGTTGTCACTTTTTCCCGTGTGAGCAGTAATTGTCCCAGATCATCTGCTCAATAATCTCTCCTTTCCCCACTGAGCTAGTGTCTTATATGCACGGGCTTATTTTTCAGGCTCTCGATTCTGTTCAATTATTCAATTTTTAAAAAATTCTATATATCTTACTATATAAGATAGTATTATAGTATAATCCTAGATCTTGCTATGGCTTTATAATAAGTCTTTATATCCAGTAGAGTAAGTTCTCCCACCCTTTCTTCTCTAAAGAATTTTGGCTGTACTTGACTCTTGACTTTCCATATAAATTTGAGAATTATGTTGTCACGTACCATAAAAAACCTTGAAGGAATTATGACTTTTCGTGTCTACAGACAAGAATTATTTGGCCTTGCTACCACTTACATGTAATTTACAGAGTTGTAAGAGAGTTCAAAGACAATGAAAGGATAGAATCAGATAACCAGAAAGGTGTGCCGTATGTAGACAATGCATAGTTTTCCATTAAAGAACAATTTCCCCCTATATATCTGGTCTTCTTTTTCCCTTTCTTTCTGTGTAATCTTCAACTCTTCTTCAGTGACCTTCAATACCTATGAAGGCGAGTTTTGTTCCTCCATATTTCAGTGCTACAGTCCTTATAATTATTTACTTGCTATTTACGTGTATAATATTGTTAATTATCCTTTCCCCATGTTTTTATCTACCCAACTATATCATAAGATCATTCTGAAAGCAACAAGTATATATTATGTTAAATGGTAGGCACTCACTGATGATCTGTTGCTTGATTTGGGGAAAGAAGTTAATTTCTTCTCCTTCCTCTTTACTATGACCCAAGTTCCTTAAACTTCTACAACCCCCACCAGCAACTTCATATTCAGCATAATCATATCTTGTTTTGTCTGGAATTACTGAATACTTAATATTTGAATAGTGGGCTTCTGGGTGCTGTGGCAGAAAATCAACATATTCAACTAAAACAAAACCACCTTGGATGATAATCTGCTATGTATGCATAGTTTGGGTTTAAGACGTATCCTAAAGATGTTCTAATACTTTAAACAAATGTGATTTATACCTAATATTTAATAGCTACTTTAAACTTCTATCTGTTTCCAACAAAATATTCACTTACGCTACCAATTGTGAAAATTGGAGAGGGGCATTCGACCTGGGAATGACTGATGTTAGCTTTTCCCTTTCCAAAATATGCCTCCTGCACTAACTTCACAAAGTCAGGGACTAACCCATAATGCCCAGGAAAATAATGACATTTAGCTCACCAAGTATGAGCTTATTTTCTCTGCTACTATTTATAGGTGTATTCCATGTTCAGAAGTTCTTGTTTTTTTAATCTTTTGACAGTTTAGCTAAATATTTTAGTTTAATTTTTATTTTTTACAAATATTAATTGCAAAACTCCATTTGTTTAGGTGAAAGATGTTGACAAACATATAAAACCAATTACAAAGTGTGAAAGTGGCACACAGACGGATACACACATATTGCCACCAACAATTGTGAGATCATATGAGTGGAATGAATGGGAATTAAGAAGAAAAGCTATAAAATTGGTTTGTAACAATATTTCCTAAAATTATTTATAGGATGGGAAATTTTAATGTGTTGTTACTCATAGAGTTGGTAAGTTATTTATATAAAATAATGGTTGTTCAGAGTTCTTTGCTAATATAAAAATAATTAGCATAATTTATAATTTACCAGCTTTACATTGTAAGATCTTCTAATTTTAAGCGTATGTAGAAATACAGAAGCATGAAACTGTTCTCAAATTACACCAGCCAGTAACTAGAACAATGATAGTTGCACACTATTGATCTATATAATAGTTTATCATCTATATAATCTATCTATATATCTATATATATAATAGTATATTGATCTATATAATAGTTTTAATCTACTGTGCTAATCTAAGAGGTGCTAGTATTTAAAGCACTCCTAACTATTTCTAATCATTTACAGTATACCTTTGGTTTTTTGGACTTCTTTTGAGGAACAGAATGTTGTCTTTGTTGTATCACAGATATTGTCCCCTCTTATTGTCAACATGTTCTCTCCAGACACTGGGATCTCTTGGCCTTCTGATTCTCAGTCACCTTAATCATAATAGGTGCCTACCCTTAGAGCCTATCTTTGAAACTGTGATCCCTGTCGACTCAGTGAAATTCCCCCCACTTACCCTTTTTATGGTATCTTGTCATTTTAAACAACAAACATTTATAGTATGAAGGAAACAAACTCTTTTTATATCTGTAGCCTGTTCTTGGTATGTTTTATCCGTCTCTTTAACTGAGATCAGGTGTGAAAATAAACAAAGGCTACCCAAATGAGAACAGAGGCTATTTATTCAAAGCTTGCTATAGCAAGGGTCAGCCACCGTCACTTGGGTTTGGCGGAGACTCAAAGGCAGGCGGGGGAGTGAGAAAGCTTTATAGTGAAAAGGGGAAGGCTTCAGGTGTTCTCTGATGGGAGGCTGTTGACGAGGGAAGACGGGAGGTGGGCTGACTTGAAATGGGGCATCTTATGTGATTGATTTGGTGAACACAGTTGACTTTCTCTGGTTGGTGCTCAGTTGCAAGGTGGGGGCAGCAGAAAAATAGGGAAGCTGGCCCATTCCTGACTGTTCTGGGCTGATTGCTACAGCTACAGAGGTTGTGGATCAGAATTCTGTAGTCATATAAGGTCTGGCCTTTGTCCATTTGTATATTCAGTCTCTCACAGGCTCTCACTAGCCACATCATTTCCCTTGCGATCCTCCCTGGTGGCAGCTTTTTAGTTCTCTGATTTCCTGAGATGAGGAAGGTTCAGCTTCCTGGTATATGTTCCAGATCATTGGTCCATTAGCATTCCAATCAGTTACTCTTCTGTAGTTCATGGAGCTCCCTCCCCATATTCTTTTCTATTATCTACTAAACTCACTTGAGCTCATCAGATAACATATATATCCCACCACAGTCATGTGCTGCATAATGATGTTTTGGTCAATGATGGACCACATATACAACAGTGGTCCTACGAGATTATAATGGAAACAAAAAATTCCTATTGCCTAGTGATGTCATAGCCATTTGTAATATCATGATGCAACACGTTACTCGTGTGTTTATGGTGATGCTGGTGTAAATAAGCCTTTGAGTTCTTCAGGAGGTATTCCAGAAGAAGGCATTGTTATCAAAGGAGATCACAGCTCCATGGGTGGTATTGCCCCTGAAGACCTTCTTGTGGGACAAGATATAGAGGAGGAAGACAGTGATATTGATGATCCTGACCCTGTGCAGGCCTAGGCTAATGTGTGTGTTTGTGTCTTAATTTTTACCAAAAAATTTTTTTAAAAGTTTAAAAGTAAAAAAGAAAGATTTTAAAAATAGAAAAAGCTCACAGAATAAGGATATAAAGAAAGAAAATATTTTGGTACACTGTACAATGTGTGTTTTAAGCTAAGTATTATTACAAAAGAGTCAAAAGTTAAAAAAAATCTAAACGTTTATAAAGTAAAAAATTACAGTAAGCTAAGGTTAATTTATTGTTGAAGAAAGAGAAATATGTTTATAAATTTAGTGTAGCCTAAGTGTGCAGTGTTTCTCGAGTCTTCGGTAGTGCACAGTGATGTCCGAGGCCTTCACATTCACTCACCACTCACTCACTGACTCACCCAGAGCAACTGCCAGTCCTGCAAGCTCCATTCATGGTAAGTGCCCTATACAGGTGTACTGTTTTTTCAATCTTTTATACTATATTTTTACTGTATCTTTTCTATGTTAAGATACACAAATACCTACCACTGTGTTAAAGTTGCCTACAGTACTTAGTACAGTAACATGCTGTACAGGTTTGTAGCCTAGGAGCAATAGCCATATAGCCTAAGTGTGTAGGCTATACCATCTAGGTTTGTGTAAGTACAGTCTGTGATGGTCGCACAATGACGAAATTGCCTAACGACACATTTCTTAGAATGTACCCCTGTCATTAAGCAACACATGACTGGTACTTTGTTCTTCAGGAATTAAGAGTCTAGCAAGTGACATCGATATACTAAAAATATTTCAGTACCTCTTGGTAAGTGGTACATAGCAGAAGCAAAATAAAAATTCTACTCAATTGACTTAGGTGATATTTTAAGTTGCTCTTGAGATACAAATAGGCAGAGGAGAAGAGGGAGAGATGGACGGACAGGATAGGAGAGGGGAAGGCGACGGCATCCGTCTGGACTGGAAATATTAGGAGAGTGGGATATTCAGTGGGGCTGCACTTCACACCGACCGAATTGTCTTTTTTTCTTCCTCAACCTTCACTTCATTCTGATTCCCACCTGAGACTTGATGATCCCCTATAACTGCATCATGTTGAAAGCCAACTCCCCATATATTACCAACATAACGTGCTGATGAGACAAGCTGAGTATATTGCTTACAGTCGTAGGGGGAACCACCACCTCAGCAGAGATTTGAACGTGTCTCAGAGGAGGAACAGCAAGTCAGAATTTATGGAGAATTTGAAGTTTCGTTGAAGGCAGGTCTTTCAGTGCCAGGGGTAGGTAGGAGGGTGGGAAGGGGGCTTGAAGTAGGTTGGGAAAAAATCATGAAAAAGCAGTCCAGCATTGATAGGGATAACAAGTGAAGATTTAGGAGGCTAGGGATGCAAAGAATGTTAGGGCCTAAACTTTGTGTTGATGCCTACTACTGAAGAGGTGATGCATCTTTTAGGATGTTCTGTAATGAATGCTTAAGTTATTTGCTTCGGCAAGAGTCTCTTGGAAGGGTAAAATTATGCTATGAGGACAACGGAGTAGGAAAGTCCTGTCAATGTAGACAGTAAGCTGCGTGTAGGGGAAGTAGTTTTGGTTCTTAATCACCTGCAGTATCTCAAAATCTGAAATGTGGCCTCGAATTTCAGGTCTCTTCCTCTTCACTCACATGCTCTAATGCCTTCTGAGTTTTTTTCTTGGACTTCACCATAACTTCAGTAACTCCTCCTCTCTTTTTATGAGCTCCTCCTTGCTTCCCAGCCTGAGTAATCTGTTTAACTTCATGTTTACAAGTAATCCATAAAAGGAGTCAACAAAATGTAGAATAATGTAAAATATAATCTGAAAACATAAGAACTTTTTATTTTAAAAGTTTTGGGTGAAGCTCATTTGAAAAAGACAATGGAAATCTTAAATTTTTTTCTTTTTAAAAAGCAAACCAAATATGGTTAAAAAATCCAAGTTGTATGAATCTCAAAGTATAACAATGAAGGAATTAGCAGATTAGATTAACAAATAATTGAGCTCACTGTAAATCTGAATCTATATGTTCTTTCTTTGGGTCTATTTTCAAAATTTTATATATTTTCCTCCTTGGCAAAGGATACTTATTTTCTATTATGTTCTAGATTTTCTAACATTCTAATGGTTTATGCTATGCTGTAGGTCTAATTTATTTGTGGATTGAGAAAAAAGGTTAAGCAGATATGATTTGTTCTTTTGAAAAATAATTCCTGTGTATTCTCTTTCTACTTAGGCCAATTTGCGTCAGAAAGTTACTCACTCAGTACAAACTGACCTTAGTCACATGAGAAGAGAAAATGGTTCGCAGGTGTACTCATCGAAGGATGCCAGCACGCAGTCCATGAAGGAGGGCAGCACCAGGGTGCCCAGGCCCCAGGTTTACATAGCTGGTCTCAGAGGGGGCCGGGCTAAAACCACCTGTGGAGTCAAGGTGAACTTAACTAGAGCTATTGATGAAACCTAATTTGAGGCTAATATTTTTTAACCTAATATTTTTTAAAGTAGACACCACCACATTATGAACAATGGCAAATAGTTAAAAGTATCTTTGCATCCAAGAAAATGTTAACTTTGTGGTGCTGGCACATTCATTGGTTGTGTGTTTCTTGGATTCTCACTGATATTCACTGTCAAACTGCTACAAAAAACTAAAAATTGTTTTCTGTAACACATTTTCCATTCTATTAAAATTGAAAAATAAAACTCTGTCCATTCATCTTTTATTTGTTAGAAAAAATTGACAGCATCAAGACTGAAATTATGATGCTATCTGGAAATTTTACATAAAATATGGATTTTTGCCCCTTGAAAAAATCAGAATACCTGGCAACACTTGGCCAGTAGTAGCTGTGCCCTTTAATAGACAGGCACTCCCAGTTCCAAGTCCTGCTGCCTTACAGGCCTCCCCCTCTGCTTCTTCGCCTTATTTACCTGACCTCGTAGGCAGTTGTGTTTAGGGCCCTTGTGAATGCCTGATAGCTAAATTTTAGAGCTTACATACTTCTAATACCAACTCATAGATAATAAAGGCTCCAAGATGGAGAGACTGTTAAACCTGCTTTAATAGCTGGGGGTCATTTATATTTAGCATATTTTTTCTGCCTAGGTGACTTTTACTAAGGTGTTTGTATAATTTGTCTTCTATGTAGGTTAAATGTTATTTATAATATGAATATGTTTCAAAACCCACTTTCCACAGATTTTATAAAGGTAAACATCAAACACACCTACTTCTAAGTTTTCATGATTTTCACACCTGTAGTTTAAAAGGATGTTAAAGATAGGCTGGCTGGCTGTTGAGGCAGGGCAGGGAGCTGTACCTGAAGGAGACGCGATGGTTAGAGCTAATACTAAAGTTTGCAAGATTCACGAATTTGATTTTATCTGTTCTATCAACCCTCATTTGATTCTGCAAGATTCCTAAACACAGAGAAGAATGACTCATAAGCCACAATTTGGGGTTATCAAGTTAAGGCTGAAAGTAAAATTGCCAAGTGAATGAAATACCAAATCCAACTTGAGAAGCTAAACTTAATATCAGAAAGTCACCTGGTAAGTACAAGAGAATCAGAGTGAAGGGACCTGGATCAAATGGTAAACTCATCCTCTCCCAGGACCTCCACCCTCTACCCAAGCCCCATGCTCTCTAAAGATTTCCAAGCACATGCTGAACCCAGTGTCGGAGGTCACCCCCATTTCAGCAGGTCACAGGCTGAACTCATTTTCTTTGCCAAACTTGTTTCTCCTTCTGAATATCCTTCTGTGGTCAGAGGCATCAACACCTACCCAGTAGCATAAATTAAAAACTTCTTGATTGTTTTTGTCTCACGGCCCTTACATTTAACGAGTCATTAAGCCCTGTTGATCTGGCTTGACTCATCTTTGGGATCCTGTCTTCCTACTCTCACCGCCACTGCTGGAGTTTAGGACTTAGTCCTATTACCTGACTTATCAGCATGATTTTTCTAACAAGTAAATCTGACCACGTCATCTGCCCCCTCCCCCAAACCTTCACTTCCCTTTGCTTAAAAACCAACAACTCTTTCCTGTTACCCAGGGGATCAAGTAAAACCTCCACATATTATGTAAGACTTTTCAAAATATATCTATTTTTATCTTCCAGTTTCATTTTCTGCCCCTCTCATGCTCTCTATACACACTGTACATATTAGGCAAATTGAACCAGAACTCTTCAAATATGTCCTGGTCTTTAATACCACCACTTTCTGCTCTTGCTTTTCACTCTGTCACCTGGAATGTACTTCACAGACACTCCCATGAAATTCTGTTTGTCTTCAAACAGGCTGATCAGGTTTTACCTTTTCAGGGAAAATTTTCCCTGTCACTTCTGAGAGAATTAATTTCTTCTTCCTTTGGATTTTGACTGGATTCCATTTATACTCGTATTATAGCACTTAAAGTAAATAGATGTGTATGTGTTTGTCTATATTCTTCCTGTTAGATTGTGAATTTCTTGAGATTTGAGCTGTGTGTTAGTCATTTTTATATCCCTGACATTTGGATAGTTTCTTGTTATATGAATGAATGAAAAAAAAAAAACAGGAATGAATGAAAGGACAAACTGGAAGCAAGGCGTTGGTCAAGTGATTATTTTACCAGTTAAGGGGGGAGTTGAAAAGAGTTGAACATCAAAATAGCTATTGGAAAAGAAGAGAGAGAAAAACAGAGAGGGAAATGGAGATTATTTTGGGGGAAGTGGTGGTAAATAAAACTGGATAAGCAGGGTTTGTGTAGCTTTTGTAGGACTTTGAAAGCCAGGCAGAGGACTATGTTGCTTTCCATAGTAGGACATTAGGAAACCACTGCAGATTCTTGAAAGAAGATGAATTGTGGGAGAGGGATTCTGGAGTGGGGAAGGTGGCTAGGAAGCTGTTGCAAGAACTAGGGCATGTGGTAATGGATGACATGATAAGGCAAAGGTGAGATTTAATGAAGGGGATCTCACATCTCAGGAAGGGAAAGTATGACCTTAGGGTTTCTACCCTAGGAGACCAAGGATAATTGGGAAGAGGAACTGTTTGGTCAAAAAAGATAACGTGTTCGGTACTAGAAAATTTGAGTTTAAGGGATGACAAAAATAGTAAGGCAGAGCCGGAATTTGAGCTGGATAGAGATAATTTGGGAGTTCAGCTCCAAGGGAATGGGGATGAAATGAGGAGGAAGAGACGAAATAAGATGGAGGAGCAGTCAGAAGAGTAGAAAAAGACATAAAGGAATCTCTGTTGTCATGGAAGTAAAGTCTAGGGCTGCTACTTACTAGCCGTTACTTAATATCTCTCTGCTGCAGTCTCTTCATCATAAAAGTTGGGATGATAATAGTTCCCAACTCATTGGGTTGTCAAGAGGATTAAATGGGTTACCACACATAAAGCATTTATATGGAAGAGCTTTGTCAATGTCAGCCAAGGGAGGAGAGAGTCTCCGATGTCTCATTCTACTGCACTCCCATCCTCATTTTCCCCACTTTCTATTTTCTAGCTCTCAGTAAGTGCCTAGAATAATGCTTAGCACATTATGGCTCTTAATAAATGTCTGATGAATGAACAAACGAGGATGAGGAAGGAGAAAAGGTCAATGGAGTAGGCAACTGCTGAGCTCTGTTTCAACAGAGTTGGCTTGAGTAGAAATAAGATTGCAGCAAATTAAGCAGAAAATCGTAGAAATAAGTACAGACTACATTTCAGGGACTGTTTGGCAGGAAAAGGAAAATGAGATTATGGTAACTAAAAAAGGAAACAGAGGCAAGGGAGAGTTAAGCCCAAATAAGAAATGTTTAGATATTGATGATTATTACTCATATTTACCTCTCCTAGTGAAGATATTCAATTTTACATCATCTCCTTGTGGTTTTTTATCTTCTCGGTTATAAAATGCAACAATTCTTCTGGCTTGTCTTTAGTAATATTACACCATAGGAAACAGTTCTTTTAAAATAACAATAACCTAGCAAATTGGTTTTGGATATTTAATAGCAGAATGAGAGTAAAATGCTTAAACTGTCAGGGAAACAATTGTGTTTAGGTATCTGCATTTATCTCCATGTTCTCATGGTTAATGGTTGACTATACTTTAAACTTTAGCACTTTTAATAATCTGTTCTATAGCTACCATATTTGATTTTAACTATAACCTCGTTAAGCCTTTTAGTATTTGCTTATTGCACAGGCTTTTTGTTTGATTAAATTCACACTTTTACTTTATTACCATTGGATAAAGTACTGGGCTTCCTTTTATACAATTCACTGAGACTAGGGTAGCTCTGATGCTTGAGAAGAGATAGAAAGGAGCAGGGCAAATACTGCAGCTTGATAGTGACAATCAGGAATATCAGTAGGGTCTCAAATGGCAACAGCAATAGCTGCCTGAGGCACTGTAAGGTTAGCTCATTATCAGGCAAATGACCTTGTGGTCCACATGTTGAAGGTTGCTGCTGCTTGCACTAACCAGGGTTGTACAGAAAGTTAGGCATAAATAAAAGAAACACATCAAGCCAAGAGTTTTTCCTCCAAGATTTAGGATAATTCAGAATGAGAAAGTAAAAATTAGCTCGAACTAAGAATCTAAATATCTGCTTGGCCATTCATTCAGCTGGGATAACAAGCAGAATTGCCAGCTGCAAAGTTAACAGGAAATATTTCTGCCAAGGATATGCTGCAGCTGTAAAGTATAACAACCACCCCTCTTTTGAGTGTCTAATTTATAACTCACTGAAAAATTTTGTTCTCTAAGTCATACACTATTTAGGAAACTTGCTGTTGAAATTCTATCAGTAAGAGTGAAACACCCCACTCTTACTGGGAGGATTTAAGTCACTTTGACACAAAGAAGCAGCCCCAATTTCCAACCTACGTGCAATCTTCATTTAAGGGGCTCCTGAATACAACAGTCCACATCTATAATAACTTTATAGTTTCCAAGAAACAGGATCCTGAGACTATTGTGCAGTCCAGATCTGATGGCGACTTCTTTACTCACAGCCCTGCTTTGAGTCTCTCAAAACACTGCTTCCTTTAAATTTCACCTGAGTCTGTCCTTCCCCCAATTCTATAACTCTATTTTCCTTTGTATCCTAAGATATCCCTGTTCCTCTGGTGTGTATTTTCCCTCACTGAAATGGGTCAATAATCCTGACTCTGACTATAGGTTTGTCCCTGGCAATCAAGTTGGGCTGATCAAGTTAGGACAAGAGGCATCAAAATCTAGTTAAGCTTCATGCCAAGAGAGTAGAAAGTCTTTGTGGACAACGAAAATTTATAAGAAAAGTAGAGTTCATCAGCATGATATGTTATGTGAACCAGAAATGCCACAAAAATGGCCCAACAGAATTTCACCCACCACCATAATTGTGATTAGTTCATGTGTGTGTGTGTGTGTGTGTGTGTGTGTGTAATGCTATCCTCCACCAGAAGGAACCAAAGTTCCTTGAATTATAGTTGATTCCTCAACCTAGGACGGAAGAATCAAGATTGGCCTGGAACCTCTTGTTGTTGTCAGAAATAAAAAATCTTGTGCAGACTTAAAGAAAGGAGTAGGCTTACAAGGGCCGTACTGGACAACCTGAGCATCAAAAAGAGAATAATTATAGTTAACTGAAGTAAGTTAAGACTATAATGATACCCCAAAATGGGAGGAAATAAACAAACTGTACAAAGCACTAGCTGTAAAACAAAAGGAAGGTGTGAGAGAATATTTTCAATTTTTAAAATTAATTTCAAGGACACATATGAGTTTTCTGTTTAAGTGTATGTATAAGAACATACACTGGAACTGAAGAATTAATTCCACAAGTGGGAATGTACCAATTACAAGAAGAGCTGGTTAGCACCAGCAACCACACATACAACTAGGTAGATGGAGGGTCCAACATATTTCAAAATGAGATTAATCAAATGTCTAACTCTACAAAGTTAGCTGTGATGCTAATAAAGCACGCAAAATTTTCCAATAGTGTTAATAGAATAGATATATCTAAATGTATATTAACGATAAGACAATGGCATATAACTAACCACTCAAAACTCTAAAGTCATTTTGTGGAAAGATCATGCTATAGAACGTGTAGGCTGCTGAACATCTCACAATCTTGTACCCCTGTTCTTGTAAGGGCTGAGGTACCTTTATTGTATTTTTAACCAATCCACATATCTTGAAAGCCTTTTATTTTGCCAATGAATTATTTCTAACATCGTTTTTGCTAATATCCTCTAGTGAAAGAGGAGATTATAGCCGTTGAAGTAAATGCCTGTTGACACGTCTAATACTTTTGAAGATTTTTCAATGTGTGAAGATCACATAGTTACAGTGTCTGGCTGGGTAAATATAATCAATGGCAGTGCTGACGATTAAGGACACAGGCACAAGACTGCTGAACAATATGTAATATAAATTATATTAAGTTTAAATAAGAGGTAAGGTAATGGAAGGTAATGAGCGAGGCAGAAGTTATAAAAGCTGCTGAACGTAGTTCCTGTTACTTTATGAGTTCTGGGAGCTTCTACAACAGCTTTGACAGTTATGAATCACGGTCTAACCTCAAATCCTTATTTGCTGCCCAATCACCTCAGTGAGGACTACAATTCCCAGAAGGCAGCGCTCCCTCCCTTGACTCGGCTTCCTCAGCCGGTCGGGAGTTGTAGTTTACAGAACAACGCCTTCCAACCGAGTTTTACGCACTTGTCAGCAAGGACTCGGTCGTAAAAACCTCTCTTCTATCTGGTCTTCCCATTTTCGGGAGTAGCTCGGATTCCAGAGCCTAATTTTCGAGCTTGGCTGGGCGGGAGGTGGAGGGCTGGCCGGCCGGCGAGGCGCTCTAGGCCGAGGGGTGTCGTCTCTATGACCGCGGGAGGCGGTCCCCGGTGTCCGGCGCAGGGCGCGCGGAGGGGGCGCGCGTCAGTTCCGCGCGGGGCTGTCGGGGGACGATGGCCGTCCCAAGAGGTGAGGCCGTGGCTGCCGGGCAGGGGAGCCCGCGGGGGGCGGGGGCCGGCTAGCGTCAGCGCGTGTTCGCGCCTGCCGGCGGCCGAGACCCCTGCGCGCCCGCGGGGCCCCGGAGCCGGGCTGAGGCGGCGGGCTTCGGGCGTTGGTGTGGAGCCCTCGCCGGTCAGGGAGCGCGGGGCAGTGGGCTCCCGCTGCGGCTGCTGCCCCGGGGCCGGCTCCGCGCAGGGCAGGACGTCGGCCCGAGGCCGCCGGCCTCCGGGAGCTGGCGGTGGGTGGGAACCGAACCCCGACAGGTCCGGGCCGCGGCGTCCCCGGAGCGGGCTGGACCGCATCGCCCCGCGGGAGGACCGCATCTCTCCCGCGCGCCTGCCCTGCGGATGCCCGGGGGCTTGGGGGCATGCTCGGTGTCAGAGGCTGGGCGGCGGCCGGGCCGAGGGACAGCCGCGGAGAGCGTCACCGGGCACTGGAACGGCACTGAAGCCGGAACGGGACGGAGACGGCAGTCGTTAACAGAGTGCCTCCCGAGGAGGGTGCTGTATGTAGTGAGAAGGGACACATTCGTATTTGGGGTAGAGGGTGAGAGACATCCCCCGTCGCCCAGGGATGGCACGTCAGAGTAATAATACTTGATGACTAACTGCCGTTTCGTGAGGGTGAGTCTGAATAACTCCGCAGCACTTTTGTTTTGCTCAGCGTAGTAAGTTAGGACCAGAGCTGAATTTCTGGACCCTAGAGCAGTAGCTAGGGGAGACTGGGCCCCGCCCGGGTTCTTTCTCCACCCTTCTCTCATAGAACACTTGGCTTCACCTCTGAGCTCAATGTTGAGCAAATATTTAAAGAATAGGTTTCTGCATAGATGCCGGATGATCTTCCTGTTTGGGGAGCCACGTTGATCATTCAAGCCCTGCCCAGGGGCATTGTCTGCAGGTGCCTGTGCTTCTCTCATGCATTCTCCCATTTCAAATAAGTCCAACCTTAAGAGTCTTTTTGTAGCAATACAGGAAGTAAAGGGGAAAAAAAAATAGAATTGTTTTGATAACTAACATAGAATGGGGACCAGCAAGATTAATGATGAGCGAAACTTCAAAATTACAGAAGTCAAATCATTATCTGAAATAGTTACAATTTATAGATTTAGACCTATTGCCAGTGCATAGTTGTTGTGCCTTAGTCATGTTATGGCCACTAGAAATGTGTAATACTAACAAAATAGCAGTTTCCATAGCTTCCACGTCTTCCCCAGAGGGCTTCTTTATCTGGGACCTCCTGAATTTCCAGGTTCTCAGGTATTACAGATAATGTCCCTGTCAGGACAGGGAAAATCCCCTTTTTTCCCTTCTTGTCTTCTTATGGTTGGACTACTAACAAAATTGACACAAGACCAGATTAACAGGAGAATAATCCAGTTTAATACGTACAGATTGGAGATCATAGAGAAATGATGCTTGAAGAGTGAACACAGCAGGCAGTATATCTATCTTTTACACAAAGAAACCATAAATTTGTGGGGGATGACAGGGCAAAGAAACCTAGATGTGAGGCACGTAATTAGTGAGGAATTTCTGCAGAGTATGTGTTGGTGTTGCAATCCAATGTATACATCAGGATAGATGCGGAGAGGGCTGATGGCCACTCTGAGTTTATTATAACCAACGTTTCAATCTATACATAGCTTACATCTGTTAAACATACTCAGGTGTTCTGGACAAGGTAATTAGCGAATGCCAAGAATTCTCAGTGATTTCTCAAGGAGCCCTCCCTCGGCCTCTGTTTTGATATTATCATGTTATTGCTGTATTCGTATATTTTATCTCGGAGCATGCAAGACCTCCTAGGCAGCGGCCCCTCCTGCTCCCGATATCGGGTCTCCATCTGTGCCCCCAGGTGACTGTGCCTGGCTTAGGTTGCCCCACCCTGGAGGTCTTACCCGTCGTTGGCTAACTGGCCTTCTCACCTCTGGGTCTCAGTTTGTTGGCAGGCCTTTTCCAGTGATTATTAACCCCTCCTGTGTCAGGGGCGGCTACAGTATAGGCTTGAGATAGTAAATTATCAAGGTTTGTTTATGTGGCTTCTTGCCCTGAATCCCCCAGCTCTGGTGATAAGGATGCGGGGCGAGCTCATTTCTCATGGAAGATTGATTTCCTGCTTTCAGGGACACAGAACCAGGAGGGTCAGAATGCCCTTTTTGCTTCTCAAGTAACTTTAATTCAAGATAATCAATATGCTATTATGGGATATTTTGGGGTGGCCTGCCCTAGGCCCCAACGTCCCCTTTAAAATATAGTAAAATATACCTGAAAAAAATAACTTCAGACTGTAAATTTCTTTGGAGCTGCATTTTCCACACAGAAACAGATAATTTGTGGGAGCTAATGGGAACTTTGTGAGAAGCAGAAAACAGTGCAGAAGTGCCAGTTCAACAGTGCAGTTGACTTGTGGGCTAGGTGTACAGTTACTGGCCTTGGGCGTGATTTGAATACTGAGCAAAATTTACATCGATTATGTGTCATGGACTTTTGATACTACCCTGAAAAAATTGAAATTGCTAATAATTGAAATTTCATACTGGAGAGTTTGTTAATAGAGTAAACAGGAAATGTTTTGATCTAATGTTAAACTGAAGTTAGAGAAAATAATACTTAAAAGCATTAAGTATTTTTTAAAAGTTTATATATGTTTTTAAAATGGTATTCCATACCAAGCCCTGTATGTTTTACAAATATCTAAACTTACTTAATTACTCTTCCATTTAGATCAGTAGTTATTTTCGAGAATATAATAGATATTCCCATATAATCACTATGCAAATGGGTATACTTGTAAAGTTGGTGACAATAATAATTCTAGGTCAGAATATGTTTGTAGGCTGTAAATATTTGGTTTAGTGTTTAAACATCCACTATACTGTTTTTGGAATCAGGAATGTATATAACAGCTAAAATAAAGTAGTTTTTGCTTGGCAGTCCTACCTCTCTTGTTTATGAAACTGTGGATAATCTGGGACATGGGTTGGCAAACTTTTTCTGTAAAGGGCTGGATGGTCTCTATCATGACTACTCAACTCTGCTGTTGCAGGGCAAAGAAGTAGTCATAGACTGTTAGGAAACAAATGAGCGTGGCTGTGTTCCAATAAAACTTTATTTATGGACACTGAAATTTGAATTTCATACAATTTTCACTTGTCACAAAAGGTTATTTGGTTATTTTAAAACGTTTTTTTCAGCCACTTAAAAATGTCAAACTGTTCTGAGCTTGTGGGCCATATGAAAAATGAGATGAGCTGTAGTTTGCTCACCCTTATCTGGAAGATGGGAAGTGCTTCTGCTGTAGAATACAGGTGTTATTGCTGTTTGTTTTTGAAATCATACATTTTTCCCTGTGTAGGAAAGTTTTAGAACAAAGGAAGTATTGTAGTGATTGCCTTCACTTCCTTTTACATGAACATTGCTTTTTGGCTCCTCAGGTCTTTTGGAAAGAAAGTTTAGGCAGATATAAGCTCTATTTCTTCTGTTATACCGTATTACTTCTTAGTTGAAACCTGATGTAATTTTTAAAATTTGCCTACAATTTACAAATAATTCTTTAATTTACTCAGGGGAAAATATTTATGTCAAAGGACCTATTTTCTTGTAAATTCCTACCTTACCATATCTAAAGATAATTTCTTTGAAACTCCTATTTTCTGTCCCTATGAAAGTCGTCTTTGAATTGTGGTTAGGCTCCCAAAGCAGAGAAGAGCAGCATACTTAACGCAAGGATGTAGTTACAGGAGCAGTCCAGAGTCACCCTGTGTCCCTCTGTTTCTTAACCCAGGTGGTCAAAGTGTGGCCCACAGGCCAAATCCAGCCTGTCGCTTATTTCTCTATGGCTCAGAGCTAAGAATCGTGTTTACAGACGGACATTTTTGATTGATTTGTTGGAACACTAACTTTGAAGACCAATGAAGTGAAATGTTACCCCTCAAAAAGAATTCCATTATTCTCCATAGTAGACCTATATTACAAAGCATTGTACTCAATTACTATATTTTGAATTTGTCAAAAAAATTGTGAGACTTTTTCTCTCTTGTTACCTAAATACCTACGTGATATCCTTGATTTTACCTTCTGGCCTGAAAAGTCTAAACTATTTACTGTTAGCCTTTTACAGAAAAAATTTGCTGATTCCTGTTTAACCTGAGCCTGAAGATTTGAAAGAAGATTAAGGAGTGCTGGGGGATGAGTGGTGGGAGATGTAGAAACCGTTTGAGCCTTGGGTGGTGGCAGTATCGGAGCAGGGCTGGGAGTGAGGAAGTATGAGGGAGACCTGTACCCCAGTGCTCGCAGTTTTGTTGAAAGTGCTGGACTGGCGCTGCCCGAGTTGGCTGCTGCTCAGATATACTTGCCAGCAGTTCTTAAATTGAGTGTGTGTAAGTTGTATGTATTTCCTGCATTTCAAGTTTTACAGCACTTCATTCTTAATACTCTCCTTTGTGTTATGAAAATTTTTTTTTTTTGAGGGAGACTGGCCCATCTTCCTCTACTTTTCTATGTGGGACACCACCACAGCATGGCTTGACAAGAGGTGCATAGGTCCGCACCTGGGATCCGAACCAGCGAACCCCGGATTACCGAAGTGGAACGTGTGAACTTAACTGCTGTGCCAGTGGGCCGGCCCCAAAATATTTTTTGTATAATGCTATGAAATGAGAGGCCAGATGATTTATTTTTTATTGTGATGAAGTTCTATATTAAGCTCCACTTTTATCACTCAATAACTCCTTTTATTTTCTTTCTGCTGTCTTTAAATTTAGAATATATATTGCTGTAATTCTGTTTATCCTGCTTTTGTGCTTTGCTTTCATAAGTTTGAATTACAAAGATATATAAAATATGTAATTTATAACATCCCAAACTAGAGTTGGTATACCACATAATCTTGCAATTGAGGCAATCCTCAGGAACAAAATCTGTCCCTAACAGTTGGTATTTAAAGTCAGTTGTATTTGCTGTATGTATGTTTGTTTGTGTTCATGTAATTGGAAAGTATTGTTTTGAAATAAATTTTTAAATATCATGGAATGTAAAATATTTTGTGCTTGAAATTGGAAAGCATTTTGAAGTATAATGTTGACTAACTTATATACATAATATTGTCTACTAAATAATATCTTTTTTGCACATATTTTCCAGAAAATGTCAGTTTATTATTCAAGTTATACTGCTTGACAGTGATGACCCTGGTGGCTGCAGCTTATACCATAGCTTTAAGATACACAAGGACATCAGACAAAGAACTCTACTTTTCAACCACAGCCGTGTGTATCACAGAAGTTATAAAGTTATTGCTAAGTGTGGGAATTTTAGCTAAGTGAGTATAAATACTTTTTAGTGTATTAAATTATTATTTTTCCACTTAGTTAAGGTATTTTCTTTATTAGAAAGTTCAAGCTACATCTTTATATGTTTGATTGCTCTAGAGCAGTGTTTCTTGACTCAGGGCGATTTCACTCCCTAGGAGATATTTTTGGTTGTTCCAATTTGGAGGATGCTACTGACATCTAGTGGGTAGAGGCCAAGGATGCTGCTCAACATCCTACAATGCACGGGCCAACCCTCCACAACGAAGAATTATCCAGCCCCAAATATCAGTAGTGCTGAGATTGGAGAACTTTGCCCTAAAGCAGAGGTTGGCACACTGTAGCCCATGGGCCAGATCCAGCTTGCTGCCTGTTTGTTCCCAACAGAGACTGTATGGCTCACAAAGCCTAAACTAGTTGCCATTTGGCCCTTACAGAAAAAATTTACTGACCGCTGTTCCAGAGGAATATAATGATAATAGTTAACATTTCGTGCGTGTTTCCTGTGTTAAGTGCTAGGCACTATGCTAAGTGCTTTTCACTAATGATCTCATTTAGTCTTTATGCATTTTTTAGGTAAATACTATAATTACCCCTGTTTTGCTTGTATAGCATCTGAAGTTCTTCAGTCCTACCCTGTTAATATGTGGCAGCACTGGGCTTTGCATCTGTAACATCATAAGGGAATCGTTTTAGCTCAGGATGGTATATGAGAGGGGGTTAAGAAGAGGGCTTTGCAGTGACACAGACCTGATTTTAATCTGAGACTTACTGGAATTATGACTCTGCACACATTTCTTAACCTCTGTAAGCTTTAGTTTCTTCATTTTTTAATTGGAGAAAATAATATGGGGGTGTGAGAATTAAGTAAAATCCTGTAGGAAATTACTTGGGGAAAGAGTTATGAGATGGGGACCCATCTGGGTCATGTGGTCAGGTGAGAATTCATACAGGTTTAAGATGTGAGTTGGTGAGAGTGGGGAACCAGTGAGGAATAGCATGTGTGCAGGCTTTTAGGTAGAAACAAAATACATTAAAACACTTTTAAACTTCATTTAACAAATATTTATTGAGTGATTTCTATGTGGCAGTGTTATAAGAGGAGCTGGATATACAGGTATGAATGAAATACATATGGTTTCTGCTTGCGTGCAACTTAGGTTTAGTGGAAGAGACAAAATAAACCAGTAAACACACACATGATTACAAATAACGATGTGAAAAAAATACTCTAAAAATGGTTTGGGGAGGGAAAAAAAGAACAGAAAAATAACTTGAGGCTAGATACTGTGACAGCCTACCTTGTTAGGTTGCAAGTAGGGTAAAATCTCAGGCCTTTCACAGTTTCTTACTTCAGATTCATTTTTATGGAAATTTAGCTTTCTTTAGGAGATTCTTCATTCTGGATAATGTCAGATAAATGAGACGCTTTAAAAGGCGATGTTCCAAAGGCAC
This sequence comes from Equus quagga, assembly GCF_021613505.1. Lineage (NCBI taxonomy): Eukaryota > Metazoa > Chordata > Mammalia > Perissodactyla > Equidae > Equus > Equus quagga. The sequence continues at coordinate 43,503,404 of NC_060277.1, read as the reverse complement.
AAGGCTCTGTTTAAAACCCCAGAACAACTTCCATATAACAACCTAAGAGTTAGTAACCTAACAAAATTTAAGGTTTAGCTTCTTTTAAGACAAATATAGGGTTATGGTAAGAAGAGAGACAGGGGAACACATTTCTTCTCTTTATTCCCAGACTTCCATAAGGAGGAAAAATTTTGACTCAGAAATGAACTAGGACTGTCAAGCATGAAATCAGTTACTTTAAACTGTAAGATCAAATCATGGGTCAATTGTTTTGTAACCATTACGAATTTCTAAAAACCAGTGTGCAAAAACAATGAGGTCTTTGGTGTAACTCAGCAGTTGGGCTTGTGTTCTGTCAAGCTACCTGCATAGACTTTTTGTTTTATTTCAGTGCTTTTCCAGCTTTGCATTGCTTGTATATAGTATTTCTTATTCTTCAGCTATTTGATGTTACGGATATGGTCAGTTGTAGTTTGTTTTATGGAAATTTTTTGGAAATTATATCAACTAAAAGCACAAAAATTTCTAAAAATTCACCAGACAAATAATTGTGATGAAATAGCAACAGTGTGGAAAACCAAATCCTGTACTTCATCATCATCATCACTAAGTAGTTGCTGTCTGTCACCAGCATAGTGTAGAGGCTCACAAAAAAAAGAATCATGACGTACCGAGTTTTGGTGGTTGGCATTTGATAGTATATGGCTAACAAGAATTTGGCTGTGAAGAAGAATCATTTAAAACACATGGAGTTTCTAAGTGGAAAAACCACTGGAAAAAAGTTTACAAAACATGAAAGAAGTGAAATGCATTTGAAACTACTGGATTTTGAAGTGAATATAATTTTTATGGAGAAACGTTGGCAGATTATGATGTGCTTATTCAAAACACATTGGCAGAAACAGAATACCTGCTATTCATAGCAAGGAAATATTTTGTTTCTTGCAAGAAATGGTTGACTTTTAGAGGGCATCTGTAAAAATGTTAACTTCTTGGAATGGTAAAAGAGTGAAAGATAAAGAATTATTTCCACCTATGAGGTATTTCATATATGTGTGTGTATGTGTGTGTGTGTAACAGTATAATGAGAAACCACAGAACTAATATAAAGAGGAACACATAATAATAAGTGCAGTATGTTTAGACAAAGGGAAGTCACCTTGTTTACGAAATATCAAGAGTCAGTCTGCTCTGAGGCAGCATCCTAGAATTTTACGTTGGACCTGTATTAAGCAGGCTAGGGGAAGCATAGCCTCAGTCAGTGCCCACATTAGAACCTTCAGGTCCCAGGAGTTTAAGCGGAGGCAGTTGGAGCTCCAGGCTTAGTTCATGGCGGCCCTTTGGAGATCTCAAGTCTAGTCACTCATCTCTTGTGTGAGAACTTCGAGCCTGGAAAGGAACTAATTATTGTAATCTCTGTCTAAGGAATCTGACCTGACCAAATGGATCAGCAAGGTTCCAGACCCATGTTTTATTTTTTAATTAATTAATTTATTTTGAGGAAGATTAGCCCTGAGCTAATGTCTGCCACCCATCCTCCTCTTTTTTGCTGAGGCAGACTGGCCCTGAGCTAATATCTGTGCCCGTCTTCCTCTACTTTATATGTGGGATACCTACCACCGCATGGCTTGATAAGCGGTGTGTAGGTCCGCACCCAGGATCCAAACTGGCGAACCCCAGGCCACTGAAGTGGAACATGCAAACTTAACCGCTGTGCCACTAGGCCACCCCCTCCAGACCCATGTTTTAAATGAAAGGCCAGTCTCTGTCAGGATTTGAGGTGGTAGGGAATTTCTATACCTAGGGAATCCTATTCGGACAGAGACATGATGGCAATCTAGGTCAAAAGGCTGAGACCCCATTCCCTGGGGTAGGAGTATGGGTTGCATCCCGAGGCATGGGTTTGCTGGTATTGTAAAACTTCTGTAGGCTGAAACACTGAAAGGCAATAGCTTAATTTTAATCCCAGATCTTTTCTTTCCCCTACTTATTTATAATATTTAACAAAGAGCTAATTAAAAAATTATAAATGGAATTCACTTGAAATTTTTCTCCCTGATGTGTTTAGGATATTTAACTTCTTAGAAGATTCACAGACTTGTTTCAGTGAGGAGTGCCTAATACATATTGGGGCAGCAAAGATCATGGATTTCATTTACATTTCTTCAGCAAAAAGTAAAAACACATCTTTCAGATTGTGGTAAAAGAACGGAAGGCAGAGAAATGCATACCTTGTTGTGATCTCAAGGAAAACTGGGCGATAAATATGAGGAACATACTTAAAATATGTTGTTGCCATAATATATAAAGTTATGTTAAAATCGCCTGAGAAAAACCAAAGAATAATACCTCTTTTGGGGACTATTGTGAAAAATGAATGTTTGAAAACCTAATGAGCAGATATCTAACTTCTTTTCTTTAGAAAGCAAATAACTATACTCTAAAATAACAACAGTTAATCCCTGTCAAAATGTGTTATGTAAAGAGCCAAACATCCTCTTTTAAGATTGCAGCAACTAAATTTGCTGCCTTCAGACGCTCAGGATTGTTGCTATTGAGAATGGCAGGCTGCCAGTGGGATGGGACTGAGGAAACGTTCTTTCCCGTCTCCCATTAGAAACAGGTGAGGGAACCTGCAGGTAAATACAGCTAATTTTTATTTCATTCTCGTACCTCTGTTTGCCATAGCTGTTTCATCTTCTATGATGAGGAATCTTAGGCTGAGGGAAGTTTTAATTTGCCAAAGCTACCTAGAAAGTGATTGGCAGTGATCAAGTTCCCTGATCTCTAATTTTCTAATCATGCGCCTTTCAGAACAGTGAAATAATTGAGCAGTTTTTTGATGAGCAAGGATAAAGATAACCATTGCTGTAGCATTGTTAGACATTTCAGCAATTTTCAATAATTTTATTTTTTGTTTTCTCTTATTTTAAATTTTTATTTCCAAGTAACATTTTCCCATGTGTGTTTTATCATATTCTTTCTATGTATGTATGTTTGTGTGTGTATAATTTTTTTAAACTGTTTGAGTATCTTTTACACAAGTTGTCCCTTTGTCTCTAAATTCTTTAGTGCATATTTCCTAAAAACAAGGACATTCTCCTACATAATCACAAAATATCAAAATTGAGACATGAGTATTGATACAATACTATTACGTAATTCACAAGGCTTAGATAAATTTTATCAATTGTCCATTAATGTCCTTTAATAGTCAGATAATCACACTTTACATTTAGTTGTCATATCTCCAGCTTCCTTTAACTTGGAACAGTTCCTCCATCTTTGTTTTTCATGTCTTTGACATTGTGGAAGAGCATAGTCCATTTATTTTGTAGAATGTTCTCAAATTTATGTTTGTTGAATGCTTTCGTATGAATAAATCTAGAGTCCCTGTGTCCTGTCATGTCCTCCCCCTCCCCCCAGGAATGTCATACAAATGATGTGTTCTTCTCAGTGCAGCATGTCCTGAGGCACATAATATCTATTTGCCCTATTACTGGTGATTAAACTTTGATTTCTTGATTAAGCTAGTGCCTGCTGCGTTTCTCAACATAAAGTTACGAGTTTTCTCTTTGAATTAATAAATACCTTGTGGAGAGATATTTTGAAACCAAGTAAATATCCTGTTTCTCATCACACTTTCACTGGATAGTTTTATTGTCCATTGATGTTGCCAAATGGTAATTTCCTAATTCCATCCTTCCCTGTACATTTATTAGTTGGCATTCTACTCTAAGACACTTTCCCTTCTATCCCCTTCTCCCTCTCCGTGTCCCTCTCAGCATGGATTTGTGGATTATTTTGTTGTATGGGCTGGAATCCATTATTATCTTTATTTATTTTGATGCTCAAATTGTCTCAGATTCAACAGTGGGATCTTCAAGCTTCCTCCTGTTTCTTATTTACATATTTCCATCAATCTTTAGCAGTTTCTTTTTAGCATAGCAGGATGTTCAAGGCTTATTTTGTACTTCTCTGTCCGAGTCCTGAAAGCATACATTTCTGCAAGAAGCCTTGTTCCTTCCCCCCTACCCGCCCCAGAATAGTGTTTAAGAAATCAGAATCTAGACACCAGGTATGCACATTGCTCCCAGGGGGTCATTGCTTCTAGGCCCTTCCAGCAGACAGAGCAAGGAAATAAATACACGTGTGTACATACACACCTACCTATTTCTGTATTTCTGTCCATGTAGAGATATGCATGTGTGTATGACAGTGGAGTATATATTGCTTGACACCTACAGTTCTGATCCAACACCACAGAGGTCATCATAACCTTCTCCTTTTCCATATTTGTTCCCTTCTCCAGTGGTGAGGAGTCTGGCACCCCTTATCCTCCACATAATTTATGTATTTGCTCAGTTCTGGAATACATAATAGTTACTTTCAGAATTTCTAACATACAGCTGTGAAAAAACACACATACTAACTAAAATTCAGTATTTCTATGTAGTTCTTTTTGCTGTTAGTTTTAGAGCAAACAGTAAAAAGACTAGGTTTTAGAATACTTGGCTTAGTTCTCCTTTTCTCCTTCAGTGTAATTCTGTTATTCATTGTAAAAACTGAAAGGTTTTTTGGTTTTTGTTTGTAATTAATTTTGGGCTTTCTCCTTATCTTTGTTGATTTTACTTAAAATTTCCAGTAACTTTTGGAATGTGAAAGTATGCTTATCAATCAGAAGTTGTTAGAACTGTTACAAAAAAGGGGGAGTGGGAAAGAATTAATGGATAGCTACTTTGATAAATAAGGTTTAAGTTTGTGTGGTCTGATTAATTGGTGAGTTCTAGTTACGTGCACAAGACTGTGGGGCACTGTGTGTGTATATGGTATACACTGTGCTCTGCTTTACTTTATTTTCACTTGATGTTTTATCTTAGAGATGGTTCCACGTCCGTACATAGAAACCTGTCTCATTCTTTTTAAGAGCGGCATGGTATTCCATCATATGGACATATTATATCTACCAGTCTCTCTTAATGAGCATTTGGGTTATTGACAGTCTTCTGCTACAAAACAAAGATATAATACACTGTTGTACACATGTATGTTTATACAAGATCACTTAAATTGCAAAGGAAATTACTAAATCCTATTTTTGGGGATGGGAGTGGATTAGCAGTTTGATGTTGCAAAAGTTCTATATGTGAATAAGTTGGTTTTTTAAATATTTGAATTATATGTTACCAATTTCTAAGTTATAATCTGATTGAAATAAAACAATATAACATTTAAGGATTTTTTTTAATACAACTAATTACTACTACAATTCACAGGAGAATTGCTGGTTAGCTGTGTTAGCTATAAAAACTGACAGTTTAGATTTAAATCTGTCATTCGTACTGTGAAGAGAGGGAAGTGAAAACACTTTCATGGTGTCATAGAACAAAGTCAGCTTTTTGTTGCTTGCTATCTACCACAGTCTATAAAAACTAAATAAACCTAGCAGATGTGTAAACGTACACATCCTTTGGGTGTGTTTAGTCATAAACCAAATGAATCATAAATCTTTAAACTACTTATCCATATAAGACTGGAGAAAATTATTTTACTATTTTGCAGTATTCTCTTGAATAATTAATGTAGCTGTCAAATACTTATGGTTATAGATTAGCCAGTCCTATTCAATTTCTCTTGCTGGGTTTACATTTTGTCTGCCTCTTTGTACCCATGCTGTAATGGGTTTAGGGTTATGGAGAAGAAATAAAAGTCACGTACCTTATGTGATGCGTATTTTGGTCCTCAGATGACCGTATTGGTTTTTATACCTGGTCCCCCAAGTCTTCTATGTAAGTGAATTATACTTAACTATGCAGATGATAAATTTGTAAATAAGATTTAAATTTCTTTTTTTTTTTTTAAAGATTTTATTTTTCCTTTTTCTCCCAAAGCCCCACTGGTACATAGTTGTGGGTCCTTCTAGTTGTGGCATGTGGGATGCTGCCTCAGCATGGCTTGATGAGCGGTGCCACGTCCACGCTGAAGATTTGAACTGGCAAAACCCTGGGCTGTGAAGCGGAGTGCCCGAACTTAACCACTCGGCCATGGGGCCAGCCCCAAGATTTAAATTTCTTAAGCTCCTTAGTAACTTCTGCTGTGTGCCATTTTGCATTGTGCTTTGGTAACCTAGCCAAGGATTTGATGCCTCCCAGTAGTTCTCGTCAGATCAGGAATTGGAAGAATGAGGCCTACTTTTGACCAAACAGGTCAGAAAGAATTGGTTTCAGCTGGTTGATAGGAAATTTAGTGGGGGAGGCGACAGTGGAATCTCTGTAGTCAACTCGGAGCTTTAGCATTTCCTCAAGTAATAAAAGATTGCACAGATTCTATTCTAGTGTTAAAAATCAAACGGATTGTTTAAATAGGAAATTTAAGGGGAAAGACTATATCTAAAGAAAAAATTAGTATATGCTTTTTGATTATACGTGCTTTCTCTTATTTAGCAATCTTTATATAATTTAACAAATTGTTTTTAGCAAAAGGTACTCATTAAAGTGCTTGGGATTTGATTTCCAAGAAAATATGAGGGCAGGAAAATGGAAGAAAAAATGCTTTTGGTTTTTATGTGTTCCTTTTTATAGTATATTCAAGGCTGTAGTATATTTAGAATTGATCATTAATCTTTTATTTTATTTTATTTTATTTTATTTTTAAAGATTTTATTTTTTCCTTTTTCTCCCCAGAGCCCCCCGGTACATAGTTGTATATTCTTCGTTGTGGGTCCTTTTTTAGTTGTGGCATGTGGGACACTGCCTTAGCGTGGTTTGATGAGCAGTGCCATGTCCGCGCCCAGGATTCGTACCAACAAAACACTGGACCGCCTGTAGCGGAGCACGTGAACTTAACCACTCGGCCATGGGGGCAGCCCCTTGATCATTTATTTTTGTCTATTCAATAGTAAAACAAAAGGATGGATGACTACTAGTGTTTTCTGGAAGATATATTGCTGTTATTGCTTTCTTTTAAATTTTAGTGAGTAAAGCTAACTACAAGCTTTAAGAGTTGTATTCTTAATAAATAGGTTAAATTAAGCAGGATTTAATCTGATTAATACTGAAATCAGTGACCTCCTTAAAAACTTTCTGTGTGGTAAGATTCCCACATATTCTTTCTATCTCCTAAATCTCTTTATTCTTCTTTCCGATGTTTTTGTTATTCTTGAGCTTTTGATTTCTTTTACAAGTTCTTTTAGCATCGTCTGCTATTTTTTGTATTAAAATTCTAGGGCACTACAGTGAAACTTGAGCACTCCAGTAGTTGGCTTTCTGGTACCCCTTGGCTTCTCTAATACCTGCATTAGAGAAGGAACCAGAAAAAGATACGAAAGCCTCCTGGCAGTGAAGAGAGTCATTCCTGAGCCTCCAACAAAAAGGGCGTCTTTTGTTTCTGTGGCCTAGGCAAGGATGTAGCCAGAAGAGCCAGAGACCTGAAGGTCAATCCAGCACGCTGTGCTCTCCCAGTCTGCCACGCTGAAGGAGAGGAGTCCGCAGACTGGCTGGTGATGTCTCATAGGCCCTTCTTTTTATGTGAAAGCTGAAAAGTGTGGGAGAAGAGATAAGGGAGGACAAAAGTGATGGGGAGAAAAGAGAACAACAGTAACCTTGATTATTGGTGCAGGCATGGTGGTTATTAGGAGTACCAGTTAGTTCCTTAAGGAGCCCATATTCTGACAGGGCAAAAAGAAGCAGTGGTAAAGACCGACTCTGTCTCTGGATAGCCAGAAATTCAGTTGATACTACTGAAGGCTTAGAGTCTTTCTAAGGGGTGGGAGTGAGATGGCATTGCCCATAGCCAGAGATTAGGGAAAGGAGAGATAGCCACTCGACTAGAGCTTGAGGAATCTTATGTGGGCGATAAACGGATACGGAAGGAGGTGGAATGTGGGAGACGGATACAAACAGGTACTTCTCTGTAGTTCCTTAGGGTAGCACTCTGAAGCTTTATTAGTATTTAGGTCAGTATTTTAGAAGGGCATTAAAAGTAATAGCACAGTGAAAGCAGTGACCTGTACTTCACAAAGTCTGTAAGATTTATCTCTCTGCTATCATATGATGCTTACTAGTGACAATAGGACATTAAAGAAAATGTTCTAATCCATCACACTTTGTTAAGGTGGTTCTTTGAGTTGGACCCCTGTGATTCTTTTTAATTTTGATCTCTTTTTTTAAATTTTTTCTTCAATTTTATAATTGAGGGAAAACATTCTTTGAAAAATTATTCTTTATGCTGTTTGAGATGTCAAGAAAGTATATAGGCCATCTTAGATTTGCATTAAATAGTAGTTAAAGGGCCAGCCTGTGGCACAGTGGTTAAGTGCACGCTCTGCTTTCGTGGCCTGGGGTTCGCAGGTTTGGATTCTAGGTGCAGACCTACACCCCACTCATCAAGCCATGCTGTTGTGGCATACCTCATACAAAAAGTAGAGGAAGACTGGCACAGATGTCAGCTCAGCAATAATCTTCCTCAAGCAAAAAGGAAGACTGGCAACAGATGTTAGCTCAGGGCCAATCTTCCCCACCAAAAAAAAAAAAAAAGTCAAAAGTTTAAAGTGCCAGTCTTCGGACACTTGGAAAACTCTACTACATAGCATTTCTCAGTAGAGTGATCTTTTGGTATTCTTTTTCTCTTCTGGATGCAGTTTGTAGTCTCCCATCAGGCTGTGGGCATTACTTTTCAGCATATAGATTTATCATTGTGGTGTAGAGCATGTTGAATTTGGCAAAGAGGAAGATCTGTAACTAAGAAAGACATTGTTTGTTTCTGTGGCCTAGGCCACATTTCCTGTCTTTTCTTAAGCACTTTCTGGGGCTGGAGTGTTCTACAGGGGATAGGCAGAGAAGTCAGCCTGACATGATGGACTTTTTGCTCCCTCTCAGGACTTGGGCAATTAGTTCACCTTATTTAAATATGAAAAAAATTCAGTTAATGACTGTTGATTCTAATATGTTAACCAGAAATATAGAGGCTCATTGTGATTATGATAAACTTTGAGTTGAAACAGATCCATCTCCCCAACAAAGCATCACGTCTTCTCTCAGTGTGAGGTGCAGTTAGGGCCCTGTAATACTCTTTTCATGTTCATGCTCATTATAAAACACTGTTTTATTTTTATTTGCAGGAAATAAAAGAGCAGATTTACAATAGGGGCAAGTATGAGCCAGATAGCTAGTTCCTCCTGAGGAAGAAGGGAACAGTTAAGAGCATGCATGAGTAATATGGAGTCAGGAAGTAGGCTTTACGTACATTACAAATATAGTTTACTTTTGTTGGTTTTAGGAAATAATTCAGATTTCCTGCAAAATTGTACATATATGTACTTGATTTTTATGAGAATACCTATTTAAAGATTTACTGTCTACTATATTTCATAACAGAACTAATTTACAAATATTGACCTGAATTGCTCAGTTCCTATCCCAAGTAACTGCCCTAATTACCAAAGCTGTTTTCTTTCGTTTGCAATTTAAATCTATTATAATAAAAGAAAAACTTTTAAAAGTGGATATGCAACTTGATTAATTAAAAAAATAATCAGGGTGAACTTGATGTAATAGCAAAGTGGCAGTTAACTTTTTATAGGTAATATGAGCAATTCTGGTTTCCTATTATCTCATTATTTAATATACTCAAAAACTCCTGGAGCTTTGACCAGAGGTTGATGATGGTAAACTTAATTGTTGTTATATTTTCCTGAATAGAACTTGTAACTGTTTTTCCTTTATGAGGATGCGTTGTTGGTATGTTTCTTTTAATAAATCTAAAATTAGTTGAAAGTTATTAAAACAAGTTTGCTAAATTACGTCAGTGGACTTAACACAATATAGCTATCCTGTGTGTGAAGGAATCTTATCAAAAGGATGCTCTTTAATCTTCTTCCTCACCCACTTCTCATTTTCCCCTTTTAATTTCCAAAGAGAAACAGCCAGTCTGGGTAGATTCAAGGCGTCTTTGATAGAAAATGTCTTGGGGAGCCCCAAGGAACTGATGAAGTTAAGTGTGCCGTCGTTAGTGTATGCCGTTCAGAACAACATGGCTTTCCTAGCTCTCAGCAATCTGGATGCAGCAGTGTACCAGGTAAGTGGAGTACATGACCAGGAAAAGCGTAGAATTTAAAGAGGGTTTTCCTGGTGAGGAGATTTTTATTAACCCTTTATCACATTATCAAGTATTTTTCTCCATAATTCTATTAATGATATCAAAAATAATATATTTGTGTCAGAGACTAATGTTAACTAAAAATTCATTAATTCATTGTTTTGTTTCTAGGTGACCTACCAATTGAAGATTCCCTGTACTGCTTTATGTACTGTTTTAATGTTAAACCGGACACTCAGCAAATTACAGTGGATTTCGGTTTTTATGCTGTGTGGTGGAGTCATACTTGTACAGTGGAAACCAGCCCAAGCTACAAAAGTTGTGGTAAGAAACAAAATGCGTACCGTGACTGAAGCGGGAGACTTCCTGAGTCTCCTACACGTCACACAGTCACACTGATGAGTGTGGTACACTTCTGTTCCTTTGACGGAAATCGTCTCTGCCCTATAGATAGGCTTTTTTCCCCCTTAGGACAATGTTATTATTAAGGATGATAATACTTATTGGCTTTCTTTTTTTTGAGGGAACTGTGCATTAGAAATGTTAGAGATGGAAGGTCCCTTAAACTTAATGTAATCCACCCCCTTCATTTTATGGATGACGAAAAGTTCAAAACTTCTATACCTCTTTTAGCCATTCTCAGAAATACTGAGTAAGGTTTTCTCCATCTAATTTTCATCTTCTCCCTCAATTCGCAAAGTTTTTTATCCTTTTGTACATACTCCCATTGTCAGTGATACAGATTACAAGGGAGTAGTGTTTTTACTGACAATTGATAACTAAAATAGGGCAAAAAGTGCCCTTTACTTCTAAGTTTTAGTTTGTTCAGGGTTAAATGTTAAGGTACATACTTGATTTTTTTTAATGTTATATGCTTTATTTTTTTAATTTTTTAAATTTTTTTTTTGAGGAAGATTAGCCCTGAGCTAACTACTGCCAGTCCTCCTCTTTGTGCTGAAGATGACTGGCCCTGAGCTAACATCTGTGCCCATCTTCCTCTACTTTATACGTGGGACGCCTACCACAGCATGGCGTGCCAAGCAGTGCCATGTCCGCACCCGGGATCCGAACCGGTGAACCCTGGGCCACTGAGAAGCAGAACGTGAGAACTTAACCACTGCACCACCAGGCCGGTCCCTGTTATATGCTTTAATAGGTTATTTTCCCAAAGCAAAGTAGGAAGTGGAACTGTCGTGAATGACCTTCTGACAGTCAGGACCTTTCCTCTTCACCTTGTAGCAAATGAAAGACCATGGTTCTCTTAGGGGATGTATGGAGAGCTTGTGAAAGTAGGAAGTCAGTTCCTTTTTAAGGAAATAATGAAAAGTATTTATTTTCTAGCCTGGTGGGGAAAATTTTCTTTTCCAGAAAATGAGTTTTAGGTTAATATTTATTGTCTTCACATGATGTTTAAGCATGCTCATATTCTTAGTGACATTTCAAAACAGTGATCAAATATGCACTGCACATTTAACTCAGTTGTAGACCTGCAGAGAAATAATTTGGGAAGTAAGGCAAATGCATAAAAGTTAAATATGAACTTTAAGTAACAACTCTCTCCGTTAGAAAAGGTGTTATGTCCACCTCACATAGGTAATGTATGTGAAAAGTTTAGTAAGCTGCAGCAGAGTATAGGGCAGCTTATCTTGCTTTTGGACCATTCTGGAACGTTCTTTCATATTTTAAACAGAATGCAGCTTCCTGGAACTGCTTCTCATTATTCTTTGTTCTTGTGACAATAACTCAAATCCCTAACTCCATATGATGATCCTTTGACTGTCTGAGGACAGTGTCACATCCCCACCATCCAAGACTTTTTTCCTCCCTCGTTGAGATAACCCTGTCGTTTCTTTCTATGATTTCTAGAGACTTTCTGATCCCTGCCTCTTGCCCCAGTTACTGCCTTGTATTTCTCTTCTAGATGCATTCATCTATTACTGTTCCTTAGTACAGTCATGTACTGCATAATGACATTTCGGTCAACAGTGGACTGCATATACAACAGAGGTCCCGTAGGGACAGTACCGTAGAGCATAGCTGTGTAGTAGGCTATACCATCTAGGTTTGCCTAAGGACACTCTGGTGTTCACGACAACGAAATTGCCTGTCGATGCATTTCTCAGAACCTATCCCTGTCATTAAGTGACACATGACTGTGTGTCCTAAAACTTCACAGTCTCCAGGTGTTGAGTAGTGTGAGGTATGGCTTGCTAATTACCTCCTTTGTTCTGAATACTAGAGACTTGGTAAATCAGCATAGGATTGTATTAGTTTTGGGGGGATAGGTGCTATCCATTCTATAACTGATTATATACAACCACATGTAGCTGTTTCACATAACTAGTTTGTCTCAAATGTGTCTTGTGCAGTGGGCTTCTTCTAGCCAAATGCAGGATGTGTTTGTATTTATTGAGCTAATCTTGTTAGCTTTGGGTCATTGTTCAGGCCTTTGAGGTCTTTTCAGCCCTTATCCATTATTAGCTTTTTTTTTGTTTTGAGTATCATACTTTCTACAGATTCAAGAAATAGTCTTCTGGGTCTTCACTGAAAATTCTAGACAGGAGAGGATCAGAGTTGTTATTCTTCAGACCTCTCTTTAGCTTGGCTTTTTTTCTTGCTTATTAAGCACTTCTTATCTCTCTGTTTTTAGGGGTCTGGAATTTGAGGGTGCCTTAACTAGGCGGTTCCTGCTTGTGGTCTCTCATTGGGTTGCAGTGGGCATATTGGTTAGGCTGCCATTGGCTGAAGGCTTGACTGGGCCTGGAGGGTCTGTTCCTTAGGGGGCTCATTCATATGCCCGGTGAGCTGGTAGTGCTTTGGTCTGGCTTGATTTTATTCTATTAGTTAGCACTTTGCTGTATGAACCTTCACTCAGCTATCAATAGAATTGTGCTGTTATCCTCACTGCATTCTCTGGCTCGTTCATAAAAATATCATGCAAATCTGTCAGATTTCTCGCTAAACATTATCTCTATGGAATAATTCCCCTTACCACTTACACTAGGAATCCATTCAGTAAAGAAATCTGGTATATCTCCTCTTAGGGAAGCCACACTGTTTTCTAGTAATTACAATTAAAATTTTTAAGTTGCTCAAGTCATCTGTTCTAGCATTTTGCTAGTAATCAATAATTAGTTACAGCTACAATCATTTATACAGCGCTAAATACCAGCAGTGTTCTAAGTGCTTTACATATAATAACTCACTTCTGCCTACAACAAACATGAGGCTCGTATTGTTTTTATTTCCATTTTCAGATGAGGAAACTGATAGGCAAAGAGGTGAGTAACGTGTCCAGTAACATTGCTTGAAGCCAGGCAGCGTGGCTCCAGAGCCCGTGCTGAGCTTGCTGGGCTGCTTACAGGTCTCAAGCAGCCATCAATCATTTCGGCAGCCTTTCTGTCCCTCTGCCTTTTTGAAAATCAGGACGGTGTTTGCCCAATCCAAATTTCCTGGCGTAGCTTCTAGCCTTCATTATTCCTCAGAGACAGAGTGATCAGTATCTTGAATTGCTACTATTCTTGGTCAAGATACTTTTGAATTTATTTTATTTAGCTAAGTATTCTTATAATAGTAAACCAGATGTCTTGGACGTTTCCTTTTAAATGTTTACTTATTTATATATTATTTAAAAATTATTATTCACAGAGAAAATGGAAACTAGATTTGGGTAACTCTTATTTTCTTACCATATAACTACATCATCTCGCCCAAGCAGCATACTCTTTTCTTCTTGAACTAAACAGACTTTTAAAAGCCTTCTTAAAAGTTTTAAAGGGTTTTGCAAGCCTCCACTGACTCTGAGTTTTCAATTTCTTGATACTAAAATTTCTGGTTAGATTCCTCTTGGTTATGTGTACTGGAGTTCTTTTTATAAAATCAGAATTCATTAAGATGCCCTTAGTCACCTTGATTTCTTTATGTATTCTTTTTTGACTCTTCACCAGAATCTCATTCTTTAGACCCTCTTATCCCTCTTGAAGCATATTCCTGCTAGCTATGGAATTCTAACTTAAAGTTTTGTTTTTTTGAATTTTGATTTATTCAAGACTGGAACCCATGTTTCTTAACTGTGCTGTGTTTGGCTATAACTCATGCTAAAATGGCATGGTTGCTATTTTCCAAAGTTTCTGTCACTTCCACTTCATCACCCAGTAGTTTATTAGTCAGAATTACATCCAGAGAAGCAGTGTCTATCACTGTTTTTCCTAATTGTAGAGAGATTAAACTGGCAGAAAAGCAAGCTAGGAATTTATCAGATACTATTTTTGGTAGCTTGAGCTTCCTAGCAGTTGTTGGGATAGGAGAAATCTCACACCATTTTTTTCTCATCTCTAGCCACTCTTGTAGTTTGTATTAGGAAAGCACCCATGTTTATCGCTTGTGGTCTCTAGCAGTAGTTCTCAAACTTTAGTGTACACTAGAATCAACTGGAAGGTTAAAACAGATTGCTGGGCCCCATCCCCACAGTGGATGATTAGGAGGTCTGGGGTGGGGGTGTCAATTTTCATTTCTAACAAGTTCCCAGGTGATGCTGCTGCTGTTGGTCCACGGACCATACTTTGAGAACCACTAGTCCACAATATCTTCTGTTTCTCCTTTTATCTTCATGCAAATGTTTTAGACCACGCTTTCTTTCTCAAGTACTTAAAGTAATACTCTCCTTATATCAGGTTTATTTATTCTGAACAAGGTATATGCTTGTCTAATATTACAGTCATGCGTCTCAACCCTTTAATTTCAGTGTTACTACTGAGATAGTGTATATCTCTGAGGAAAGACTGATGAAAGCTCCTGAGGGTTAGTTAAGGGAAGAAAAAGGAAATAAAGTTTAAAGAGTAGGTTGGGGCCCATATACATGTATCTGTCAGCACAGTATTAGGATTATATATACCCATCAATCTCTCCTATCCATGAACTATTTAAGAACCAGAGCTGCATATTATCTTTATTTAGTATGGAACAGTATATCTGATACAGTATATCTGATACATAGCAGGTATGCTATTAATATTTAATAAAAATTCAGTAAAGTAGGAAATCTTAAAAGTCATTACTTCATCCTGTAGGTGATAGGGAATAAATAAAAAAAGTTAAACTGTAACTGTTTCCATGACTGATGCTATAAGGGGCTGAGTTAGGGTGGTGGCAGAAGTTAAAATAAGAGGCTGGCTTACTATGCAAAATTCTATACTAGGGTGCCCCTTGTTGTTAGGAAACAGGTACACGTGTTATATTGAGTATTTACTATGGCTGCAACCTGAGGGGCACGTTTTTAACTTAAGAGCTTTGGTTTAATCTCTGGGATGGTCCCGTCTTATTCTACAGAGTAGTTGTGTTTCATATGGCATACTTTCAGTATCACTATAACACA
This sequence comes from Equus quagga, assembly GCF_021613505.1. Lineage (NCBI taxonomy): Eukaryota > Metazoa > Chordata > Mammalia > Perissodactyla > Equidae > Equus > Equus quagga. The sequence continues at coordinate 43,487,953 of NC_060277.1, read as the reverse complement.
GATTTTTGTATTCATGTATTTGGTCTCTTGATGAATTCTATTTATTAGTCACTAAAAATAACTTTTAAAACATTACTGTTGCAGGTGGAACAGAACCCACTGTTAGGGTTTGGCGCTATAGCTATTGCTGTATTATGCTCAGGATTTGCAGGTAAATCATAAAAGCATCATTTTATTCTGTTGTCAAATTTCTAAAAAAAATCAAACTTTAAATAGGGATCTAGTTTATCTTGCTTTATCATAACAATTTTATTCCCCCTAAAGCTTATCTTCTTATGTTTAGTTATTTAGTTTTGTGTCAGCTGTTTTTCCAGTAAATGCATGCTAGTGTTTAAGTCAGTTCAGACCTCAATCCTTATTCATGCTTGCAGTTATCTAAGAATATACTTCTGTCATCCTTGACCATTCTCAGTCCAGCCAAGAACCCAAAAGTAAATGAAAAAAGGCCTCTGAAAATGGAGGAAGTTAGCCATCAGAAAACTCAAATTCCGTTTTCCTGGAACTGGCACTATCCTCAGGCTAGATTCTGCTGCTTTAGGCTTAGTTACCAGTTCAGTATCTGTTTTTCTCTGGTAACCTCAAGTTCTGCCTGTGCTTCAACAGTTTAGGACTATGGCCTAGGCAGGAAATGGAGGTGAGGTGGAGAGTTCCTCAGAAAGCTTAGTACACAAAAGTCACAGGAGAATGCGGGGGACAAGAACCAAAATCATGAACATCAAATGAACATGAAAGTCTGGAATCTTATGTGTAGGGACAAGCAATCCTCCACTGAATCAAGAAGAGACAAAGTATGAATGTTAAGTGTAACATAAGAAATGAATGTGTTTGAGAAATAGCTCCAACAGAGAAGAAACTGCAAGTTTTTTTAGTAAAGAGTCTATTAGTTACAGCTATACATCTTTATTAATACCTTTATTGGTGCTATTTCAAGAGTTAGGACTCTGTTTTTATTTTTGACTAGGAAAGTAGGCTGAATTTATAAGTGAAATATTGCTTGTAAAAATGATGTTTGATAAGGGGAAAATATAAATTTCGGGATATACTTAATGATAACATGCTAAATTTTTATTCTTAGGAACCAGTAAATTAGAAAGAAAAATTGAGTTACCTCAAAAATAATATACTATTTGATTTTTTATCACTATTTTGAATAATTAAATGTTTGCGTCCAACATTCTATTTAGTTCAGCCTCTCAGTACACAATTGAGGAAACTCTAAGCCTGGAGTAACTGAGCACTGAATAGTTAAATGGTTTTCACAGATAGGAAAATCAAAGGAGGAAATAGGAATAGCTGTGGTATGTTTGTTCCCATTCTCTGGCTCTTTCCATAGGTTCATCAAAAAGAACCTCGTTTTTCATTAGAATTTTTAGGTGATTAGTACTTTAGTGACAATTCCTAAATTTCTAATTAACATGGTCCTTGTAACTAAAACCTTTAATGTCCTTGTTAAATGTGCCTTCATTTTAGGTGTAAGATTTACAGCAGTGGTATGTGATTTTTTTTTTTGGTGGGGGGGTTGGTGCTCTTTTGGAGTATCTGAAAAAAGCTGTGGACACTCAACCCCAGAAAAGTGCACATACACACAAAATGTGTTATCTAGTTAGGGAGGTCATGGTCCTTCTGACATTGTGTATGACCTCGGTTTGTGGAATCCTGCTTTAAAGGAAAATGGCTTCACTCAGCAAGTTCTGTTTAAATTTTATTTTGGTTGTGTTAACTTACTCTGAAAAAAATCCCAAGTGGTGATTATATTGGTTATTTTGCAAAGGTGGTAGTATTCATTACCGGGCAGATATTATAGGGGTATGATTGTACTGTAACAGTATAGTTTTCCAGCTGAGCAAAGCAAGTATTTTATTGGCATGAACAGAGCTCTTGCGATCTATCTCACTGCTATAATAAGGCAGAAGCTGTTCTCAACAATAATTTGAGTCTCTTGTTAAATGTAGGTTAGAAAGTTCCTTCTTGGCTATTAATTCTATATGCTCTGTAAAAATACAAATTGGTAATGTTCAGTATACCAGTGTGTCAAACCAATATAATAAATGTGCATTTAATTAATGTAAAATGTCTGGTCCCCAAATAATATATTTATATTATCATATCTCTAGGTTATTGCTCTAAATGAAAGACATTTTAAGTTAATTTCTAATAATATCTTTATTTCATATTTGCATGTCTAATTTTCTTTCAGGAGTATATTTTGAAAAAGTTTTAAAGAGTTCAGACACTTCCCTTTGGGTGAGAAACATTCAAATGTATCTATCAGGGATTGTTGTGACATTAGCTGGCGTCTACTTGTCAGATGGAGCTGAAGTTAAAGAAAAAGGATTTTTCTATGGTTACACATATTATGTCTGGTTTGTCATCTGTAAGTATCCAGGAATTAAAGCTTCTGGGTAGATCTTTTTAAAGTTAGATGTCCATTTTAAGCCTTTATAGCATTTTGAAATTGTTCCTTTGACACTGTGAACACCAGTTTGAAAACGTAATTTTGGTTTTATTGACTTTTGTGGCATAGCTATCCCAAAGCAATTTTGCCTCCACAATCAAAAGTATCTAATGTGTTGGCAAGAAATGTGTACAGTTTAGTAGTAGACCACAGAGCCCTTCGGGCATCTGAAAAACAATGTTGTTTTGTAGCAACTACTACTCAATTTTAGTACAAACTCTCTCAGATGGCTGCTTCTATGGAAAATAGTATTTTCCTAGGTAAATTAGTATGGCATCTCTGGGGATGAAAACTGACTCGCCATCCTAGAAGGCTTCATTTATTTGGGTGTTAAGATTTTCTTTCTTTCTCTATACAAGTTCTTGCGAGTGTTGGAGGCCTCTACACCTCTATTGTGGTCAAGTACACAGACAACATCATGAAGGGCTTTTCCGCAGCAGCAGCCATCGTCCTTTCTACCATTGCTTCAGTGATGCTGTTTGGATTACAGATAAGTATGTCTTAGTTTGTACTGTTAACTTTTCAACATGGAAGAGCTTCTCACTTCCTTGATTCATTTTATCTTGGATTAAATATGGCAGTTGGTCTTAGTGTTCACAGAAATTCCTAGTTTTGTTACAATTTATTCTACAAGGAGAGCAGTTCATAGTTGTGTGCTATGTGAGTCAGCACTTCTTGGGGTGTTGAAATGTTCCTAGAGCGTAAGCTGAGGGTGTCAGTTCTGAGTGAGTGAGGGCGTTCCTCAGTTACTGGGAAGAGCTTTCTCGCAGTCAAGGCCTCCCCGTTCCCCAGGCATTAGACACATGACAACGGAAGTGCTTCAGGGTGAATACAGTGTGATTAGGTACGCAAAGAAATAAATATAAGGACTTTAGGAAATGATTCCTTTCTGCAGTACAATTAAAGTATTTAAGCTTTTTATTTTGAGGAAAGAGCAGAAAATCTGTTTTATTTCCCCCTTAGTTTGTACCTTCTCTTTTGGAGTTGGGTGTGAACTGGTTTTGAAACTACAATCCAAATGTAAATTTTCTTTTCTCTTCTATAAAGGTATCTTTGTTTCATTTAATACGTAATTAAGACAAAATTCATTACGGTAGCTGGCATTCTGGCATCACTGCTATACTATTCCTTCTAATATAATTTTCCCTAGCCCACATCCAGCATTAAGTTGGCTTCTGAATTATTTAAGCAGTGATGTTGATTTAACATTTCAGGGTGCTTTTATGCTTAATAATCATTTTCTTTACTGATCAATTATACCATAAACTAATACATGAGGAAAATCTGTCAAATAGCCACATTAAATACAAGAAACAGACCTGGCCTATATTTACATTTCATTTTAAAATTGATCCTTGTTATACATGCAAATAGAGGAATGCCAACCTTGTAGAAATCTTAGAAAACCATTTTATAGTATGGTTAAAATCTTGCCTGTTCCATTTATTAGCTGTGCAATCTTTGAGAAGTTACTTAACCTGTGTCTCAGTTTCTTCATCTGTAAAATGGGAATGACAGTTATCACCCATCTCCTAGGGTTGTTTCAGGTGAAGTGCTTAGAATACTGCCCGGCACATAGTAAGTACTCTGTGGAAAGCCAGCCACTTACCATGTCAGTGTCAGGTACTATAGGCTCTGCTCTAGATGGTTTTCTGACCTGATTTGGGTGAAGTTTCAATTGTAGTTCTGGTCCATCTTTATGCTCAACAAATCCTTATGCCTTTGCTCCTAAGGAATATTTGGGAACAGTATAAAATGCTTTTTGGTCAATGTTCTGTCTTACTGATGGTCAGGGAAATTAATTAGAATGTCTTAGCAATCTTCCAGTTTCCTATTTAGATTTAATTTACCTCCTTCTCCTTTTTTGAAGACAAAGCTGGTCTTTTCTAGTTAGGATCACAGCTTGATGTCATTTCTCTGCATGTCATTTTTAAAGCTATTAAGACTGTGCCATTGTCCTCCATGGAGAATACAGTTCAGTTTTGAACAGGACGTACAGTTTTGAAGTAGATTTTGACATGAGCATTTATTTTAATATGCCTACTTGTCAAGTTTGACAAGTTGTAATTTAGTTTTTTGTGTCTTGATTTTTAGAATTAAGATGGAAAAAAGACAAGGCTAGCAGAAAATTGGATTTTATTCAGTAAATCACCACCTCCTTTCCTATTCAGAAATCTTCAGTGGTTTGAATCATTGGTCACTTAACTCTTTGAATTTTGCTCAACTACCTTTTGCCTTAAATTTTCTCAGGTTTCTAGTATCATGGAAAAGCCACATTCCACTGCCTTAAAAAAAAAAAAAAAAAATCAGTATATAGGGAAGTTAGTGTGTTCTTTGTCAGAGTGGTCCAGGGCAGCCATACTTGTGTTCTTGAAAAGGGTGTAGTCAGTGATTGTCACTCCCTTGATTTTACCACTTTTTCGGGGCAGGGGGGCGGTGGGTAGCGCGCGGGGTGGTGGGGAAGACTAGAATTGATGACCTTTCTAACCTTATATCATAAAAGTATAACATTTAGATTGATTTATTTTCCATGTGATCAGATGTAAATCTACAATTGAAAGTTCAAAATTTTAAGTTGATTGTTGTTATATTATTTTAAAGACACTAATACAGAGTAAGACTTTTTTCCCCCCCTTTTCAGCACTCACCTTTGCTCTGGGTGCTCTTCTCGTCTGTGTTTCTATATATTTCTATGGATTACCCCGACAAGACACTACGTCCATCCAACAAGGAGAAACAACTTCAAAAGAGAGAGTCGGTGTATGATTTCAGCCTCAAAAGAGATTCCTACTAAGACTACACTATTTGCATTAAACTAGAGCCTTAAGTCAATCCCAGAAGGTAGCTTAAACAAACAAAAGCAACAAATTAACTGAGTGGCATAAGAATTAAGAAGAAAGCTATCTGAGTGAATTGCTACAAAGATTTAACATGACCTGTTTGGGGTCAACCCGTTTTGTTTTTAAATGAAGGAATTATATTATTGTATATATAATGTACATACAAAGTATGGAGAGGATATGGTGTTAATAAAACTCATGTGAAGCTACAATATTCAAAGTCACAAAGTTTGGGACAATGTTAAGGGTTAAAGTGCCAAAGCCATTTCTGTATTAACTGTTCTCTTGTTCAGGTACCGGGGAGAAGGATGACCCCTCCTTGTTCTCCAGCTCACATATAGTATTTTGTCGCAGCATCAGTAAAGACCTAGCTCTTTTCTTACAAAAGAGAGCAAAAACAAGACAGGCTAGTTCAGAAACAAACTGAATGTGTGACTTCTCAAACTGAATCTATTTCGTAACTCAGACAGTGATTTCTGGGTGTGACTGAGTACTCCTTTCAGTGCTGTATTTGTGCCATTCATTGTCTGGATTCATATTTCTTTGCTGTTAGATGATATACTTTTCTTCAAAAAATATTTCTAATGTCACTTTTGTACTTTTTTTTATAAAGTATGTTTAACTGTTGGGCTCTCAATAATTTGTGAAATTTCAGTGTTTTTAAAAAAATTTCTATAGAATGTTAATAGGGAAATTCAGCAATAAACTTAATTTATATGAAATCTGTTTGATCACTTTTTGTTCTGTAGATATGACCATTAAGGTAATGCAAAACCAAACCAACAAACCCAAAACATGAAATTTTTAATTCTTCCTGTGTTGGAATTGTATCAGTTTGAGTTCTTTGGTTGCAAATGATAGCTGTAAACCACCTCCAGCCAGCCGTAAGCAAAAACAACAGTTGATCAGGAGGACTGCAGTCAGGGTTGTAGGGCTCTAGGGTGTCAGGATTAATGGACAGTCTGTTCAGGGAGCTGCTTTTGGAAAGACCTGGCTTTAATCATCACCATCCCAGGTCACTTCACTCAAGATTCAAATACTGAGGAGGCTCCCACACTGGGAAGGAGAACATTTCTCCAAAGAAGTGGAGAGGGATACTGAACATGTAAAACATGTCCCAACGGTACATTTTTATTACATGGCTGGTTTGCTAAGGAAATTTTAATGATATTTTAAGTAGAAAATCAGCAGTCTGGAAGCTAATTCACTTAAAATTGAGAGTGCACGGATGAATCTTTTCTAGGACTAAGAAGTATACCATACTTGCCAATACAAAGCTATGTTCATTCAACTAGAGAAGCTTTGGTTCACGCCAACTTGCTTCTCTATTTGTAAAACTAGACACTCATTGGTATTCAGAGGACATCTTGTAGCAACGTTTGGAATGAACTATAGCAAACGTAAATGGAAATGCTGGCAGATGAGGAGAGCTGTACTGATCAAACAGAACAGAGCCTACTCACGTTACCTAAACAAATCCTACAAAGTATACTTGACCCATATGGTAGATACATGAAGGAAACAGTTTAAGAAACTCCATTTAAAATTATGGTTTAACTAACGGACTAATTTTTATAAAAAGATTCTAATACAATACCTGTACAAGTAATTCCTTGCTATTCAAATGTCCTCAGTTCCTGAGTTCACATAGTAAGAGTTACCTGTATATATCAACAAAAAGATAAGCAACAAGATCTGTTCTCTGGAAGTAGTTGTCAGCTGTATTGGCAAAAAGGCTTGATTTTAGTCCCCCTGAATTTATTCAGAACTAGCCATAATTATAAGAAAACTGAGATTTTTTTCTTCATCAATTTTATTTGATGAAAATATTAGATCACTTCAGTTACAAGAATAGTTTCTGGAAGAATAACATTGTAAGAAACCTCAAGCTAGAGTTTAAACTCTAATCCTTTATCCTCATTAGACCACAATGAATTTTAAAAGATTTAGCTTAGTTTTACAAAAATCTGTTTAGTACATATTGACCATGAGGGAACTCAGATGATTTCTTTTGTAGGGGTAAAGATTTAATAAGTTGATAAATCACTTAGACTTAATAAAATATAGATTCTGACACAGAATGATAGTTTAAATTCTATTCTAAACAGCAAGGCATATAAGAATAGATAACTAGAATTCACTTAGTATTTAAAAAGCCATTTTAATTAGAAATTACATCCTACATACAGGTGTTATTCCAAGAAGTTTCATTCCGTTGGCTAGGACAGAACGGACAGCTCTGAAAAGATGAAGTCTGGCCTACAAAATAAATCAAAGAATTATTAAGTGTTTAATTCAGTAACAGGCTAACTATAAGTGAATAAGAGTGTATTTAAAAGTAATTCTAACTTTCATCTAATTAAGTAGGAACAATATCTCAGTGCCCGAGGGTTTGCTATGGGCAAGGGAAGACAAATCCCTAGCATCCCTTGTAATAAGGCTGGTACCCACGGGCTGGGGAGTGGGAGTCACAGGGTCATGAGACAATACAGCCACAGATAAAGGGACTCATCACTCTAACACTTGATGTAGGAGAATGTGTTTCAGAGTCTAGTATGTTGTAAAGTAAACACTGATGGTTAGAGCCCAATTCTAATTATTACCTGAATCTATAAGTACTTTGCTGTAGTTGAACAACAGGATACCATTTTAGAAACATTTACAAGACTGACTCAGTAATGCTAGCCTGAGGATGCCAGACATTACACAGAAAACACCCAACCTACCCCGGCCACTTCAGGAGGACTGTCTTTTACGTGCAGTGTTTTGTGTGCCACAGCTGCAAGATGACTGACACGGGAAAAGAGAAATCATGGTTAGGACCAGCAGTAATTTCCTGTTGTAACCTATCAGCTTGATAACTAATCCTACTCCCTCACCTTACAGATAAAGAAATCAAAGCCTAGAGCCATTGAAGGATGTATCCAAAATTGGAAAGCTGAGACTGGAATTCACTGCTTTTCTACAATAGGCAAAGTAAAACACACTCAACTTAAGCTTTAGATTTTGGTCCTGGTTCTACTAATACCAGGTGGCAAGTTCTTAAGATTATGATTTCAATCCTGTTAGTTTTACAACTATGAAGAATTCCTTTCTAATAATTAGTTTTTCCTCAGTTAGGTGCCCTTTACAAAGATGGAAAGTATAACGTGCCTGGCCTTTCCCCGTCTGTACGGTGAGGAGGTGGAGTAGAGACTAGCCGTCACTCCACTGCACACACACTGCCACTTTTCTTTAAAGCATCTTTTCTCTTCAGGAATGGCAAGTAGAACAATGTGCCAGAGAAATGATGCTTATGACATTTGTCTCAATGATTAAGTGACCTTTAATAAGACTTTCTGACTTTTTCAACTCTACATGTCTAAGTGGAAATTAAAGGAAAAAAAATCTTATTTAAATCTGGGAAAGACAAGGTAAAAAGCATAATCAGGAAAACAATACCAGTAAATCTCTGATTTCAGTATGTCTTAAGTAAAAGAAACTATTTCTTTTCTTAATCAGCGTTATGGGAAGACCTAGCCATCGCCATAGAAGGGCAGACTCAACTTCTGTTGGAGTTTCTACAATAGCTCCTGTGGAGACTCTAGCGAGTGTCACTGACTCACTTCCCAATTCATTCTCTATCCTCTAGCTGACTGATTTTTCTGCGCCTCTGCTTAAAACCTTTTTATGGACGCCACTGCCCTGAAAATAAATCAAAATACCTTAGTGCATGGCAAAAAGGCCTATATGTGCTTCATTTCTCATCCCTGCCAGGACTATGCTTGTAGTTCCTTTAATGCATCATGTTTTTGTTCAACTTTGGGCTTTTTCTGCCTCCTCTGCCACCTTGCTTCTCCTGATTAATAGCTCGTCCTTTCCTCTGCAAAGCCCTCTCTGATCCCTCAAGGCTGGGCTGAGTGCCCTAACATTGTCTCTTACGTCCACTCTATTATAACCCATATGCACTGCTCTATAACCACCTATGACAAACTGTTGGTTCCCACTCACTGGACTATAGTGACTGTACCTTATATCACTGAACAAATGAATGAACATTAATTACTAATTTGCAAAGATGAAGCAAGAATTCCTGTAACTTAAAGCACATAATTTTTTAGGCCAAGGGGCTTGTTTATAGGAAACTTTTAGATGAAAGAAAGGTCCTTTGTCAGATCAGTCTTGAATGTCTTTTAACACCTGAAAATAGCAGGACAATAAAGTACCTTAGAGTTAGAAGGTAACTGACAATGTGCCTGGGTTGAAGGTCCTGAGATGACCTATAAAGCACCTCGTCGAACCTAAAAGAAAGATGACAGGAGCAGTTGGCAGGGGAACACTGCATATATTATACTGAGCTAAGATGCTAAGACAGGTCTAGGATGCAAGGTTGACTTGACATCATTAAGGGTAGATGGTATAGGAAAAAAGACCTTGTGTACCTTTGAAAGTAAAGGCACACTTTTCTTTCTTACAAATTCCTTGATGGCAGCTATGTTCTAAAACATCTTCATATCCCTTAAGCCTAGCCCAGAGCAAGGACTCAAATATGGCTGTTAAATGGAATGTAAACAGTCTCTAGCCATGTTTAGGGACATAATCTAGAAACGAGCAAATACAGTCTACCCTCAATGCCAAGAAAACCTGGTTGGCTTATTTTTCCTCACAAATTAGCCAAATGTGAGCAAACTAACTCCTGATCCCAGGCAAGAACCACTGGCCATTGTGTGGCAATCAGAGAAAACTGCCTTGTTAACCAGCCACATCTGTTCCAGAGACTAATCTCTCCGGACAAGTCTGGCTTCACCAATAACACTTGTGAGAAGAACTCAAAGGTGTGGGCCCTTGCTGAGTGCAGGGGCATTAGACAGACATGTATTTGAGACTGTGAATTGAAACCAAGAGGCAAATGAAGGACTTATGGTCTCAGCGAATCTGCACCAAGGCAGGATTTTCCTTTACTTATCACAGAAGGCGAGAAGATGATCTTTTCCAAAACTAAAAGGTTATGCTTTTACCAGGCTTTACATTCGCATACCATGACCTAGAGGACATTAGGCACCTGGGCTAATTCAGCAGTGATAATAATTTTAAGACCTAAGGAGTGACCTTGAGCATGCCCTCTGTCTGCCCTCAAAGGGCAGACAATCACTTTTGGGTCATACCTTCAGGAAAATGCTGTCTAGAGACAGGAGACAGGAGGCCTGTTCACTCTAGTGGTCAGTAAACCACCAGCAGTCATTTCACTAGTGGAAGCTGACTTGATAATACTAGGCACTCATACCTGAGAAGGTGCTGGAGAATTGAAACAGACTGTGGCTCTTGTAAACAAGCAGTGTTGCAGTCATTTAGATAACCACATCCAAAAGTCTCTTCCAAACTGTCATCAAAAGTTTAAAAATAAGAAAGGATTAAACGAGTCATCCAACCACACATAATTGCAAGTGACGAAGACCATGTCAGAATACACAGTCCTGCTCTCCCTAACATAGCCCTAGGCTTTGAAGCTAACATCGTTTGACTTGATGCCTCAATTTCCCCTAAATCTGTTTCTTCACCTGAAAATGGAGTATATTCTTTGGCAGGGTTATTCTGAGGACTAAATAAGGTAATATACATAAAAGCATTTCTTATGTAGGCACTTAATAAATAAATATTCTAAAACCCCCAAAAAACCCGATGTAACAGGAGGTCCACTGTACTTTAACTAGTTTTGAATATGGATGCTGGAGAAGCCCAGAAAACAAGACCTTTGGTCTTAGGACCACACTAGCTAAACCCCCCCCTGGGGAAGGTCCACGGGGCCCAGGGTTTCCCTGCAGCCTCCTGTACCTGTGGAGGCGGGCGTGCGTGTACTGTAGGAAGACTCCTGTGTCCCCACGACTCTGGAAAACACGATCCCAGCTGAACTGATAGTCAGATAAGAGTAAACCTTTGAAGTCCTAAAACGACAGAGTAAAGCTTCAGTGCTGGGGTTTGTTCTAGTACCAAAAAAGGGCTCAGAGGAAGCAGTGTAAACAGACCTGAATGATGAGCGCTGCCAGCCCGACCCTCTCTGCCGTCTCCTGTGGGTTCTCGAGTTCTTTGGTTGCTGAAACAGGCAAGGCAACTACCTTTAATGTGTGTGAATCTACAGAATCAGGGATTAAAGTGGAGATAAAATCTGCCAAACGTGTATGAGGACAGCATCAAGAACAAATAGGTTCACAGTGGGCAATTTACTTTCCTAATTTAAGCTGATTTACCTTTGATAATGACATTTCCCCTGCCAACATTAAAGAGGAAGAAATACAAATTTGTTTTTCTTATAAATATCCCTTGTAAGCCATTAGACATAGCTGGTACTTATTTTCCCAAGGGTGAAAGTCAAACAAAGCCATAAGGACTCGTGACTTGTATCCAGTTAGATAACATAGGAGCTTTGCACAACCACTCCAGCAAGAGAATGACAGTGCTGAAGCTGTCCATGAACAGAGGCCCAGGGTTCTATCTATTTATTTATTTATTTATTTTTTAAAAGATTTTATTTTTTCCTTTTTCTCCCCAAAGCCCCCCAGTACATAGTTGTATATTCTTCGTTGTGGGTCCTTCTAGTTGTGGCATGTGGGATGCTGGTTTGATGAGTAGTGCCATGTCCGCGCCCAGGATTCGAACCAACAAAACACTGGGCCGCCTGCAGCGGAGCGCATGAACTTAACCACTCGGCCACGGGGCCCCGGTTCCATCAATTTAGATGACTGAAGTGAACAACCACGCAGTAATTCTAAAAATTCTAGCACCTCTAATTAGTGCAAACTATTTTTGACAAGGTCATTGGAAAGTCAATGGAGGAACGGACATAATAAAGGACACTGCACAAAAGTCCAGCAAAACACAAAAGTGGTACATAAGTTATGACTGTAACAACAAAAAAGTGAATTCACTCTTAACAGAAGCCATGTTCTGTAGCATCCTTAATTGGATCTCATTTAAAACATCTTCCAGAAAAGTAACATCTCCTCTTCGAGTCTTCATTCCTTGTACTACTCCAAAGGGCACGTGCTGGCACCTGAAATGGTGTGGGCATTTAGTTAATGGGAAACAAGAAAGAAGCTGGTGATCAAAGTACATAATAATATCCTTTCAGAGAGTAATTTTAACTTTATCTTTTATAGATAGATTTTTAAAAGTTAATAAATTGAAATAGAATATAATTTGTTGTGTGTCACAAAAGATGTTAGACACACAGCTTTATTTCATAGAGATAATCATTAGCACATGATGAAATTACTAGTTGCCTTTATGGAAAAAAGGAGACGGTGATTAAGAATTTTGAAAATCAAGCCACTGAGAGCAGACGTCTAATAACATATTTATTAAATGTTTATAAGCTAGAAATTAATATAACCAGGGCATAAATTAACGCAAAAAACAAATCTGCTTTTTCACACCAACAGCTTGAAACAAAGAAGTGATATTTGCATGAAAATCTTCAACAACCTGGTACATTTTTGGACTTGGCTGACCTAACAAAGCTTTAACGATCCTGAGCAGGCAATTAAGAACCACGCGGCCGTTACCTTTCCGCCCAATCATATCCCATGATCTGCAGCAGCTGGAATACTTGCTGAAAATGCTTTTTTTGCCCTTTATCTGTCTTGGGAAGAAAATGTATTTAAAATAAAAGAACAGTGATAAGTTAATCTACTTAAATAGGTTGGACATGAATCAAATTAACATACTTGAGCTTTGACAGATGAGAGTCATTATCAACTGATACATTTCAAACACACAAAGAGGATGCCACTAGAAGGACGTCTGGGCTGAGGGTTCTGCAAGAGGAAGTAAGACCTGCAGCACCCCACTGAGTCAGGAGGAAATACGAACTATCTTCTTAGTATTCCATTTAAATTCCTTCTCTCTCAGCTGCTATGACCTTTACCTCCACGAAGGCCAAAGCTAAGCTCTAAACAGATATTTAATGGTAAGTGTTTTTCTTAGGAGAAAGGGAGGCTGCACATGGAAAGGAAGGAAAGGGAAGAAGAGACTAGATACTACTTGGCACGCAAGGGCATGCGCTATGCTGAGTGAAAAAAGCCAATCTCAGATTACCTACTGTATGATTCCATTTGTGTAACATTCTCAACGTGACAGAACTGCAGTACAGAGACCACAGTGGTGGCTGCCAGGGGTTAGGGTTACGGGGAAGGTGTGACTATTAAGTGGTTGCCATGATGGAGTGTGTTTTGTGATGGAACAGTTCTGTATTCTCAATGTGGTGATGGTTACACAAATCTAAACATGTGATAAGATTTCATAAAACCACATACACACCAACATCCACGTCCTCTCACTAGAACATGTAAAAATTGGTGAAATTTAAATAAGGTCTCCAAGAATGTTAATTTCCCAGTATTGACAAAGTACTATGGTTATGGAAGATAGTATCTTTGGGGGAAGCTGAGTGAAGGGTACATGGAAACTCATGCTATTCTGAAACCTCTTGTGAGTCTTAAAATATTTAAAATAAGTTATTTTTAAAAAAATGCATTATAGTGACTGTACACATTCATTCTACATAGCCATCTTCCTGATTGGGTAATTTTTCTTTTTACTATGAAGCAATGTGAACTTTTTTCATTTTTAAGTGTTTTTAAAAAAATATATATAGTGGTTGCCACCTTAAATATACCTAACATTGAATTCTTTCTATAGTTTGACAAAATTATTTTCCCATAGTTTTCAGTGTGGCATCCAATTTCCATCTCTGCAGTTTCATGAGGCAGGGGTCATAACCTTTTGTTCTTTATTGTGATTACTTACCACATAAATCATTCTATCAAAATGATACTTGTCCATTCGATCTATAGCAGCTGCAAGATCTCTAAAAAATTGGCCATAAATCAAGAGTTACTAAGCAGATCTGGGTAACAATTTGTTTTACTATTTAATAGTAATGAGGCTTTTCTAATTAAAAACTCCTATTATCCCACAGCCTGGGGTACACTATCCATTGCTTATATAATCCCAATACCACGCCTTGATACAGAGTAATAACAAAAATAGCTTTGGGGAAAGCAATACCAATAAAAGTGCTATGAAAAGTAATAAAACAAAAATAAATAAAAGCTCTGGGACAAGTAATAATAATAACTAAAATAGCTCTGGGCAAAGTGTCTATAGGTAAACGTTTATGATTTGTTAATTAAGCCTCTCCTGGAAAGAACCACCTGTCACTTTTCTGCAAGACACTCTCTTAAAGGACACATTGAAAACATAGGTGACATAGAGCTAAAGGGGATCCTCCAGCTACTCTTCTAGTAGTACTAGCAAGGACTTTCACAGTCTTGGATCAGTCATGAGCAATTCTTCCTAAGGTATTTTAAAAGATCATAAAGTCCTTTGGCAAAAATCCCACTTATCTCTTTTCTCTCTCATTAAATACAAAATACTCAGTTTGCATGTAGTATGAAATAATGACAAATAAACCATAAACTATGAAATTTCAAGTCAAGATTATGGAAATACTGAAATTTAAAACTAAAGCTATTTTTGACTAATAACATATGACACTGGGAGGATTTAAAAAGTTCCTACATCTTTTGAAATGTTCAGGATCATCAAAATGTCATTAGTGTCTACCTCATTAAAATTAAGTTATTTTAATATTAAAATTTCACGAGGGTGAATAAGTAGGAAAAATATACCATTTTCAGCCTTTTGGGCTCCTGAGACATGTTATAGTAATAATAATAATAATAATAATAATAATAGATTGTGAAACACTGGTATAGAAGATTATCCCAAAAATGAAGTCATAAATATACCCCCCAATTATATTTTTTGGTTTGAGCCAAGAACAAAACAAAGAGAAATCTTTTGATCTGATGAAAGACTAAAAGAGAAGAAAATAAGAAAAAGTTCTAGGTTGAGTTTGTAGAACCTGAATTTGAAAGCCAAAGAAAAGCCAGGTCTTTTAGTCCAGATCTCTCCTTTCACAAAGTAGGGAACCAGGGCCCAAGAGGTCAAGTGATGGCCATGGTCTCAGAACAAAAAGGCCAGGTCTCCAGCCTCACCCTGCGCTCTTGTTAGTATTTTCCTGCACTTCTCTGTGTCTTTTATAAAAACTGCTTTAATTCACATCAACACACATAGATGTATTCTATGAGAAACCCACAGAAAGGGCAGAAACAGCTAAAGTTAAAGTAAGGTGAAAAATCAAACATTTCAACAAGTGGCAAAAAGACAATTTTTCTCCCAAAGAAAAAAGAGAAAGTATAGTTGTTAAGATAAATACACAGAAAAATCTAGACCTAATGACAGCTCAGAAAAGATACCACATCAGGATAGTTACAGTGTTTATGAGCCTCTATTCTGAGCAGATACATTTCTTATAACCACTGCTCCAGGGTGTCTTTATTTAATCTGTCCAGTGATGGTTAACTGGCACAAAAATTTCTCCACTATAGATTTTTTTGTATCTAGAAAAATAAATGTACCTCTTAGATATATAGGTTCTTCTCACTTCCTAACCTCAATTGTATGGAACTGATAAATGGAAATGTCAAAAAGTAACAGAAAGTAAGAGATTAATTTCTAAGGAACAATAAGAGAGCTGGATGGTTGTTCAATGTTGTTTGGGACAAGTGATAGTAATTAACAACAATAAAATGTCATTACTTTAACTATGCTACAAAAGTGGTTTCTGATCTAACCTAAACTCTGGCCTGGGACACACTACAGCCTTCTGCCAGCAGGGCTTGAGTATGGCTGCATTTACTTGTGTGGCTTCTTCATTGTCCTGTCTTCTCCTTCCTATTAGCTTTGTCCTGGAAGTAAGTGTGCTTGATAACCCAGTTCTCACTGATTAATAGAGACTGCTCCTTTCCACAAGGTCAGTCATAGAGACGAATAAAAAAATATAAGCGATGTGGCCTACTTCTTCCTTGGCCTATTTTACCACAATCAGAATGAGGTCTGGTACTTATGTCCATGTAAGATGGTTTTTACAGAGTGAGGACACCACTGAGCCAATAGGGCTGCCTTCTAGGATTCACTTCCTGCCAATACGCAATTTTAAAATACTTACAGTTGATTATGAGGTACCTCCATTTTATAGTTTGTAGAACAATGTATTTAGCTGTGGAAATCCTATGATGTTTAACTAATTTTAAACAGTTTTTCAGTCACTTTTCTGATGATATTAAACCTTTACAGGAACTATAACTGGCAATAAATAGAAACTCAATAAATATTTTTTGAGTGGTGAGAATAAGAGTTTTAGAAATTAGGATTTGGTAACAGTTTCAAGGATAAAATGACTGTCTTAGCATTAATCCTAGAACAAAGAACACGAAGTCATATACACATTCTAATGCTGACTTTCACAGAAGATACAAACCTGGTTGCATAGAGAGAAGTCCCATCGCTTCGCATTACAGTACAAATTGAGGAGGGGTCACTATTCCCAGAAAGATCCACTACAGCTGTTCCTTTTCTGGAAATGCAAAGAAGTAACTGAAGCAATATAATAAATTAACACCTTTAAAAGTATAATATCTATAACATAATCTTTGGCAAAGCGGAAGCTATTTTTATTACTCAAGTACCAATAGGCGGTGTAACCAATAACGAAGAAAAACAAGGAGGAATATGACCTAAATCTATTAAGAGTGGGTATAATGTAATTAATTAAGATTTGGTTATCCTATATATTTCTTTATTGTATTTATTTTTTTTGCAGGGAAAGATTCACCCTGAGCTAACATCTATTGCCAATCCTCCTCTTTTTTTTTTTTTGCCTCCCCAAAGCCCCAGTGCATGGTTGTATATCCTAGTTGGTAGTCCTTCTAGTTCTTTGGTGTGAGCTGCTGCCACAGCATGGCAACTGACAGATGGGTGGTGTGGTTCCACGACTGGGAAACAAACCCGTGCTGCCAAAGCGGTGCGAGCACTGAACTTTAACCACTAGACCCTCAGGGCTGGCTCTAGTTATCCTATATTTTTAAATCTGTAGCTCTGGATAAAGTACTTAGATAAAATCTTTAATATACACCACTGGAAAATGAGATTTCAACTGCACTTTAACCATGAAATATACTCTTCTTTTTTTTTTAATTAAAAAAACTTTTTTATTGAGTTCATAAAGTTTACATCAACGTGAGATTCCAGTTGTACATTATTTCTTGACTATCACCACATAAGTGCTCCCCTTCACCCTGTGCCCACTCCCCACCCCCCTTCCCCTGGTAACCACTGAACTCCTTTCTTTGTCCATGTTTGTTTATATTCTGCATATGAGTGAAATCATCTGATGTTTGTCTTTCTCAGCCAGGCTTATTTCACCAAGCATTATTCCCTCCAAGTCCTTCCATGTTGTTCCAAATAGGATGAATTTGTCATTTTTATGGCTGAGAAGTATTCCATTGTATGTCTATATATATGTGTGTGTGTGACCTCCTCTTTATCCAATCATCAGTCGATGGGCACTTGGGTTGTTTCCATGTCTTGGATATTGTGAATAGTGCTGCAGTGAACGTAGGGGTGCCTATGTTACTTTGGATTGTTGATTTCAAGTTGTTTGGGTAGATACCCAGTAGTGGGATAGCTGGGTTGTATGGTAGTTCTATTTTCAGTTTTTTGAGGAATCTCCATACTGTTTGTCCATAGTGGCTGCACCAGTTTGCATTCCCATCAGCAGTGTATGAGGGTTCCCTTTTCTCTATTTTGATTCTAGTTTCTTTTGTCTTGCAGAAGCTCTTTAGTCTAATGAAGTCCCACTTGTTTTTCTTTTGTTCCCCTTGTCTGAGATGACATGGTACTCGAAAAGATTCTTTTAAGTTCAATGTCAAAGAGTGTACTACCGATATGGTCTTCCAGGAGGTTTTATGGTTTCAGGATTTATCTTCAAGTCTTTGATCCATTTTGAGTTTATTTTTGTGTATGGCGTGAGATAATGGTCTACCTTCATTCTTTTGCATGTGGCTGTCCAGTTTTCCCAACACCATTTATTGAAGAGACTATCTTTTCTCCAATGTATGTTCTTGGCGCCTTTGTCGAACATTAGAAACCATAGATGTGTGGTTTTATTTCTGGGCTTTCAGTTCTGTTCCATTGATCTCTGTGCCTGTTTTTGTACCAGTACCATGTCATTTTGATCACTATGGCTTTGTAGTGCATTTTGAAGTCAGGGATTGTGATACCTCCAGCTTTGTTTTTTTTTCTCACGATTGCCTTAGCAATTCAGGGTCTTTGGTTGCCCCATGTGAATTTTAGGATTCTTTGTTCTATTTCTGTGCAGAATGTCATTGGGATTCTGATTGGGATTAGATTAAATCTGTAGATTGCTTTGGGTAGTATGGACATTTTAACTATGCTTATTCTTCCAATCCACGTGCATGGAATCTCTTTCCATCTCTTTATGTCATTACCAATTTCTTTCATAATGTTTTATAGTTTTCATTGTATAAGTCCTTCACCTCCTTACTTAAATTTATTCCTAGGTACTTTAGTCTTTTAGTTGCGATTGTAAATGAAATTGTATTCTCGAGTTCTCTTTCTGTAAGTTCGTTATCAGAGTACAGAAAAGCAACTGATTTTTGTAAGTTGATTTTGTACCCTGCAACTTTCCTGTAGTTGTTAATTATTTCTATTAGGTTTCCAATGGATTCTTTGGGGTTTTCTATATATAAGATCATGCCATCAGCAAACAGTGAGAGTTTCACTTCTTCACCCCCTATTTGGATTCCTTTTATTCCTTTCTCTTGCCTAATTGCTCTGGCCAAAACCTCTAGTACTATGTTGAATAAGAGTGGTGATAGTGGGCATCCTTGTCTTGTTCCTGTTCTCAGGGGGATGGCATTCAATATTTGCTCATTGAGTATGCTGTTGGCTGTGGGTTTGTCATATATGGCCTTTATTATGTTGAGGTAATTTCCTTCTATCCCCATTTTGTTGAGAGTTTTTATCATAAATGGCTGTTGGATCTTGTCAGATGCGTTCTCTGCATCTATTGAGATGATCACGTGGTTTTTATTCCTCAAGTTGTTGACACGGTGTAACATGTTGATTGATTTGTGGATGTTGAACCATCCCTGTGTCCCTGGTATAAATTCCACTTGATCATGTTGTATGATCCTTTTGATGTATTACTGAATTCGGGTTGCCAAAATGTTGTTGAGGACTTTTGCATCTGTGTTCATCAGCGATATTGGTCTGTAGTTTTCCTTTTTGGTGTTGTTCTTGTCAGGTTTTGGTATCAGGGTGATGTTGGCCTCATTGAATGTGTTAGGAAGTGTTCCATCTTCCCTAGGTTTTTGGAATAGCTTGAGAAAGATAGGTATTAAATCCTCTCTGAAAGTCTGCTGGAATTCCCCAGGGAAGCCATCTGGTCCTGGGATTTTATTCCTTGGGATGATTTGATTACTGTTTCAATCTCTTTCCCTGTGGTTGGTCTATTCAGATTATCTGTTTCTTCTTGATTCAGCTTTGGGAGGTTTTAAGAGTCTAGAATTTATCCATTTCCTCTAAATTGTCCATTTAGTTGGCATATAGTTTTTCGTAGTATTCTCTTATAATCTGTTCTGTTTCTGTGGTGTCTGTTGTTATTTCTCCTCTTTCATTTCTAATTTTAGCTGAGCTTTCTCTCCTTTTTTCTTTGTAAGTCTGGGTAGGGGTTTGTCAATTTTATTTATCTTCTCAGAGAACCAGCTCTTTGTTTCATTGATCCTTTCTACTGCCTTTTTTGTTTCAAGAGCATTTATTTCTGCTCTGATTTTTATTATTTCTCTCCTTCTGTTGACTTTGGGCTTTATTTGTTCTTCTTTTTCTAATTCAGTTAGGTGTAGTTTGAGATTGCTTATTTGGGATTTTTCCTGTTTGTTAAGGTGTGCCTGTATTCTGATGAATTTCCCTCTTCATACAGCTTTTGCTGTATCCCATATGAGTTGGTATGGTATGTTATCATTTTCATCTGTCTCCAGATATTTTTTGATTTCTCCTTTAACTTCTTCAATCATCCATTGCTTGTTCAATAGCATGTTGTTTAGTCTCCACATCTTTGTTCCTTTCTCAGCTTTTTCCTTGTAATTAATTTCTTGCTTTATAGCATTGTGATCAGAAAAGATGCTTTTTATTATTTCAATTTTCTTAAATTTATTTAGGCTTGCCTTGTTTCCCAACATATGGTCTATTCTTGAGAATGTTCCATGTGCACTTGAGAAGAATGTGTATTCTGCTGTTTTGGATGGAGTGTTCTATATATGTCTACTAAGTCCAACTGGTTTAGCTTTTCACTTAATTCCACTGCTTCCTTGTTGATTTTCTGTCTGGATGTTCTATCCATTGATGTGAGTGGAGTGATGAGGTCCCCTACTATTATTGTGTTATTATTATCTTCTTTTAGATTTGTTAATAGTTGCTTTATGAACTTTGGTCCTGTGTTGAGTACAAAGACATTTGTAAGTGTTATTTCTTCTTGATGGAGTGTCCCTTTGATCATTATATGCCGCCCCTCTTTGTCTCTCTTTACCTGTCTTATCTTGAAGTATACTTTGTCTAATGTAAGTATTGCGACACCTGCTTTCTTTTGTTTGCCATTAGCTTGGAGTATCATCTTCCATCCCTTCACTCTTGAGACTGTATTTGTCACTGGAGCTGAGATATGTTTCCTGTAGGCATAATGTTGGGTCTTGTTCTTTAATCCATTTTGCCACTCTGTCTTTTTATTGGAGAATTTAATCCATTTACTTTTAGGGTGATTATTGATGTATGAGGGCTTAATGCTGTCATTTTATCACTTGTTTTCTGGTTTTCCTGCATTTCCTTTGTTTCTCATCCTGTGTTTTTTGGTCTACCCATTGGATTACATAGTTTTTTATGATGTGTTTCTTTGTTTTCTCCTTATTTATTATTTGTGTCTCTTTTCTGTTTTTTGTTTAGTGGTTACCCTGAGGTTTGAATTCACAATCTCGTGTATAAGATAGTCTATTTTCTGATGGCCTCTTATTTACTTATCTAAACCGATTCAGTCCCTTTCCTCCTCCCCTCATAAGTTGTTTTTCTCACATCTTATTCCATCTTATGTTGTGAGTTTGTGATTAAAATGACAGGATTATCTTTGCTTTTGGTGTTTTCCTTCCCTTTAACTTAATGCTATACTCGAGTATTTGCTATCCCATTCTGATTCTGTCTACCTATTTATCTCCTTACTCTGTGTCTTGTGACCCCTTTCTCCCCCCCTTTTTCTTTTCCAGGTATGAGGGCCTTCTTGAGGATTTCTTGTAGGGGGGGCGGTCTCATGGCTACGAAGTGCCTTAGCTTTTGTTTGTCTGGGAAAGTTTTTCTCTCTCCCTCATATCTGTAGGATACTTTTGCTGGATAGAGTATCCTTGACTGAAAATTTCTGTCCTTTAAAGATTTGAGTATGTCATTCCATTCTCTCCTAGCTTATAAGGTTTCTGCAGAGAAATTTGCTGAAAGCCTGAATGGGTTCCTTTGGAGGTTATTTTCTCCTGCCTTGCTGCCCTTAGTATTCTTTCTTTGTCATTCACTCTTACCAGTATTACTACTATATGCCTTGCAGTAGGTCTTTTTACATTGACATAGCTAGGAGATCTGGAAGCCTCTTCCACACAGACTTCTCTCTCTTTCCCTAGGTTTGGGAAGTTCTCTGCTATTATTTCTTTGAACATGCTTTCTTTTCCATTCTCCTTCTCTTCTTCTTGAATACCTATAATTCTTACATTGCATTTCCTAATTGAGTTGGATATTTCTTGGAGACCTTCTTCATTTCTTTTTAGTCTTAGTTCTCTCTCATCCTGTCTGGAGCATTTCAACATGTCTATCTTTGATTATGCTGATACGCTCCTCTATGATGTCCACTTGACTGTTCAGGAAATCCGTATTTTGTTTTATCTCTTCCATTGTGTCTTTCATCTCTTACACTGCTGATTGATTCTTCTTTATAGTTTCAATTTCTTTTGTGAAGTAGTTCCTGAACTTGTTGAATTGTTTTTCTACATTCTCTTTTACCTTGTTGAGTTTTTTGATGATAGCTATTTTGAACTCATTGTCATTTAGATTACATATTTCTGTGTGCTCAGGACTGAATTCTGGATACTTGTCATTTTCTCTCTGGTCTGGAGATCTGATAGAGTGTTTGATATTGCTAGAGGAGGCGGGTCGGATCTTACACATCCTGATATTATTTAGTTGCAGTTACTGCCTATCACCACTGGGTGGGGGTCAAGAGCCACGTATTCTGAGCCCTCCACCTTCAGCTGAGATCCCAGGCAATGGAGTGGGCATGGGATGGGTCGGGGGAGGGGCACTTTCTCCTGCATGCTCTCCGGGCTTCCTCTATCTGCTCTCACTATCTGGTCTCCTGGGGTGTTGGCTTGATGAGGTCACCCCCCCACCCCACAAAAGCTCTCCTCCCAACTGAGGTCTTCACTCTAGGCTGCATGGGCCTTTGGGGGTCTTTACTGTTTCTACAAATGAACGTCCCCTTCCCCATTCTTTCCCTCACGGAGCATCCTGTGGTTGCAGATCGCAGTCTTTAGGGCAAGGAGTGAAGTTCTCTCTTACTCTGTTCCAGCTCCTACAAGGGGGGCTCCAGCCTCTCTGCCCTTTGTCGTTTGGCTGCGTGTGTCTCTAAGGTTTTGTGTTGTGTTAGGATGTGAAAGATCTGATCTGTAAGATGTTGGAGTATGGATGATGGAGTATGGACATCACTCTGACATACACTCTTCTTTTAATTCAAGTCATTATAACATTCAATATTGGGCTAATTTTTAACATGCTAGCAAGCACCCTTGAGTAATAAAACCATGGAATTTTGTTATTGTCTTTCTTGCTTGATATGGTGATCTAAAAATTTTTCTTAAGGACATTACTGAGGAAGTTCTGCACCACATTCTCCATGTCTTCTTTATAAGGATGACAAGAGAAATTGCTCTTTGGTGCTATGAAAAGTGGCAGTTCTAAGCAACTATATTATAGATGGCTGGGCTCCTAAGACTGGTGCGATTTCTCTGTTTGATTGGCTGACAGGAAGCTCAAAGATAAACTGCAAATCTAAGCTTTAAGTAAGGAAGCAGAATCCCAGTGTGTTATATGATGCACCAATATCACCCTTGACTTCATATTACTTTTTCTGCCTCTATACTTCCTGATTTCTTCATTTTATTCTTTCAAAAGCTTATTGTATTATACTTATTTTCATAAGCTGCCTTTTTGAACAGGATGGAATTTTTTAAAAAGGCAGGGTTGGGTAAGATGTGAGTTCCACTTCCTTTTTCCAGTTATACCATTATCAGCTGTGTGACCTTAGGTAGGTGACTTACACTTTCTGTGCTTCAGTTTTTTCATGTATAACGAGCAGATAACATCCTTTCTCCCAACCAAACAAGGATTTTGCTATGGCACCAAAAGACAGCATGTGGGAAAGTACTCTGAATAGCAAAAAGTGCTATAAAAAATGCCAGGAAGACTGCACACCACATTCTGTCACCCTAACTGAGAAAATACATTAATACCAATTTCAAAGAACAAATAACTTTCCTAAAGTATAGTAACCTGATCATACATTGTTTTCTGTAGGAGTCCTTTACTGTCCAGCAATTTTAAGACTTCTTGAGATTTTTCACGATAAAATGATTCCCCTGAGTATTCATCAAAGTGTACTCCTAGACGCTAAAAGGGTTCAGAAACAAAAGAAAAACTGGTTACTTAAATGTCCTATTATTTTCTCCTAAGACAAAATAGAATGTCCTACAGTCTGTCACAAAGATAGGGAAAATAAAAATTAGATCAATCACTCCTCTGCTCCACCTTCCAACAGCTCCCCCGACCCAGTCAAGTCCTCACAATGGTCCTGTGCTGTACAATATAGTAGTCACCAGGCACATGTGGTTATTTTAATTCAAATTAAATAAAACTGAAAATTCAGTTTCTCAGTCACACTTCTCACACTTCAAGTGCTCAATAGCTACATGTGACTAGTGGCTACCACATTGGTTAACGTGGATACAGACATTTCCATCAGAGCAGGAAGCTAGACTGGACGGCCCTGGACAATGTCCTACATCATGCCTCACCCTACAACTTCTTCAGCCTCTCCTACTGTTCTCATCTTGCTTTCCTGCTCCAACTACACGGGCTTCTTTACTGAAACTCTCCTCATTTTACCCACAGACAGCACACCTGGTCTCCCCTTCCCAGCTTCATTTTTCTCCATAGCATCATCACCATCTAATAGACTATATACGTTCTTGGTTAATTTGCTTTCTTTAATTCACTCCCTGTCTCCCTGCTAGAAGGTAAAGTTCACAAGAATAGGACTTTTATCTCTTTCATTCACTGTTGCATTCCTCCCCAGTCCCTAAAATGTGCATTAAATGAATGAATTTACACACATCACACATGGCCCAAGGAAGCAAAAGAAGAAAAACTGATTAAGAAAAAGTGAAGGGATGATAGATGGGAAAGAAGAAAACCCAGACTGAAATGAAATACCAGAATGTCACCTGATATTCAGTCTGTGAAATTCACAGGACTCAGGATTATCTTATAGTTCTTTCAGCCCAAAGAACAATATTTGAGTCCTAATTTTCAACCTAATGATAAATCTCTTTTTAAAACATGGGTTTAAGAAGCCAGCTTTACCCAGCAGTACCAGTCAAGAGCTCATCGCATCACAGGAGAGCAGAAGGGAGAGCAGGCAGGTGGTACCTTGTAAATCCGAACATACTCTTCTATGCTCAAGTCCCGAAACTTCTGCCAGAGTGCAAGTGCTTGCATGTCACCCAGTTCCAATCGCTGGAAGAACTCACGTGCTGATTTTGCTACACTTTTATCATCTGCTGCTTCTTTATTAACTTGTACATAAACCTAAAAGCACGATAGTACATTAAACGAAGTACGTTACTAGTCACTGGTCACTGTTATCTTGAATAAAGAAAATAAGAAAACAAAACACAATCCTGAGAATTCTCATTGAAAGGTTAGCCAACTGTCCTTATCACAGAGTATAACTTTTTCTTTCCTTTTGTTGCCATGGGCCCTTGAACTCTATGGACCCCAGGTCAAAATGTTTCTAAATGCATAATAAAGTCAAATACATGGGATAACAAAGGAAATAATTACACTGAAATACAGTTATACAAATATTTTTAAAAAATTAATTTGTGATATAGTAATGGAAAATGCTAAATTTCTGGTAGCTGTTGGTGAAAATAATGAGTAATTTTTTCTTCCCACCCAAGTTCACACACCCTTAGGTTAAGAATGCTTGGTTTAGATTAAGCTAACATTTCTTCTTTTTTTTAAAAAAAAAGTCAAATTATTATTGCTGCAACTTCTCTGAGAAAGGTTTAAAAAAGTAGGATGATTCAATCTGGCAAAGAAAAGGTCAAAAGATGATTTAGCAGTTGTTTCAATGAAAGATTTTTTAAACTGTTCATAAATCTGCAAGAGACCAATGTAAAACAGGTGATCTAGGAGGATGATTTAGCAGTTGTTTTAATGAAAGATTTTTTAAACTGTTCTCTAAATCCGCAAAAGACCATTGTAAAAGAGGTGACCTAGGATGACCTGGATAGTTCACTTAATTACCCTCCAGCCTGGGCTCCTGAGAACTGTGTGGAGCACTCACGTCTGGAGTGTTTCACACCATCTGTCTTGGCTGGTTTAGCTCTAGACTCCCCCCACCCGCCAGTGACCAGAGCAGAGCTGGATGGCTTATTAAGGGCTCTTCCAGCTCTAGGATTGTGTGTTCACAATGCAGTAGTTAATAATTTCCCAGGCTCCAAAATGCAAGGTTAATAAATGACATTAAAATATCAACATTATAGCTCAAACAGTATGAAGTTATGGATATGGACTATAAAGATTTTACTTACAAGTTGTAACTCACTTCCAGGTTGAAACATGAATGATAAATTTACTATCCTCGTATTTCTTCTAGAAAGGTATTAAAGTAGCATGAAAGTAATAAAAATTGGCAAATAAACTACCAAAAAAATATGAGGCCTCTAAACTCTTACAGTAATATCATCAAAATATCACGGCAGCAGCATTTGGGTAGAAAAAAGTGATTTTATTGCTGGAGAACACACTGGGTAATTGAGTAAGCCCTAATGTGGCTTATACCCATGATATACTGCCAACAAAAGAGACAGGGCATTAAACATCTATCTCAAGGTAAATCTCATCTTTAACAGATGGCTTGTATTAATTACTGGAATGGCAGATTTGAATGAATAAATACTCCTAAATAAAAGTTAAAAGTACCTAATATTTCTTCCTCTTTAAAGCATATTGTACAGAAAAGAGTTAACATAGCAGGCCTGAGACTGCCATTTTTAAATGTCCTGCTTGCAAGGTTAGCCCTTGGCTGCCATCTGGCAACTTGGATTTTGGGTATGTTCCTACCAACCTAACTGATGAGTGGCTCACTGTGCCTAAAACTGTCTGTGCGAATAATATGGTTTATTCTGAACACTGGCTTTCCCTCTGAGAGTTTGGAATTTTAGTCCCTGTTAAGCAGAAGGTACCTACATGATCAACTTCCAATGGAAACCTTGGGCATGGAGCATCTAATGAGCTTCCCTGGTAGACAACATTTCATACATGTTGTCACAATTTGTTGCTGGAGTAATTAAGTGGATTGTGTGTGACGTCACTAGGAAACGACTCTTGGAAGCTTGGCCTGGTTTCCTCCAGGCTTTGCCCCATGTGCTTTTCCCTTCACTAATGTTGCTCTATATCCTTTCACTGTAATAAGTCATAGCTGTGAGTACAAATATATGCTGAGTCCTTTGAGTCCTCCTGGTGAATCGCCAAACCTGGCAGTGGTCTTGGGAGCCCTGACACATATATCATGAAAAATTAATTTCCACATGGTCCTATGAATAAATCCAGAGTAATGTATGCAATGCCAATTAGAAAACAGAGAAACAAGATTTTGGTAAGGTGTAGGAAAACTGAGAGAGAGTCACTGTAAGATAACAAACTGCAGACTTCCTGACTTTTGAATGACCTACCCACTGACAAATGCTGAATAGTCCAGCCGACAGGAGTAAAAACATATAGGCATACCTCAGAGATACTGGGCTCCAGATCAGCACAATAAAATGAATATCACAATAAAGCAAGTCACACGAATTTTTTGGTTTCCCAGTGCATATAAAAGTTATGTTTATACTATACTGTAGTCCCTTAAGTGTGAAATAGCATCATGTCTAGGTAAACAATACACATACCTTAATTAAAAAATGCTTTATTCCTAAAAATGCTAATCATCACCTGAGCCTAAAGCGAGTTATCATCTTTTTCCAGGCAGAGGGTCTTGCCTTGATGTTCATGGCTGCTGACTGATCAGGATGATGGTTGCTGAAGGCTGGGATGGCTGTGGCAATTTCTTAAAATAAGACAAGGAGGTTTGCCACATCAATTAACTCTTCCTTTCACGATATCTCTGTAGCATGCAACGCTGTTTGATAGCATTTTACCCACAGTAGAATTCTTTGAAAATTTGAGCCAATCCTCTCAAACCCCTGCCACTGCTTTATCAACTAAATTTATATAATATTCTAAATCCTTTGTGATTTCAACAATTTTCACAGCAACTTCACCAGGAGTAGATTCCATCTCAAAAAACCACTTTCTTTGCCTATCCAAAAGAGGCAACTCCCCATCCGTTAAAGTTTCATCATGCTGTTGCAGCAATTCAGTCACATCTTCAGGGTCCACTTCTAATGCTAGTTCTCTTGCTATTTCCACCACATCTGCAGTTACTTCCTCCACTGAAGTCTTGAACCCCTCAAAGTCATCTATTAGGGTGAGAATCAACTTCTTCCAAACTCTTGTTAATGTTGATATTTTGACCTCTTCCCATGAACCACAAATGTTTTTAGTGACATCTGGAATGGTGAATCCTTTCCAGAAGGTTTTCAATTTACTTTGCCCAGATCCATGAAAGGAATCACTATGACAGCTATGGCCTTACAAAATGTATTTCTTAAATAATAAGACTTGAAAATTGAGATTACTCCTTGATCCGTGGACTGCAGAATGATGTGCTAGTAGGCATGAAAATAACATTAATCTCATTGTACATCTCCATTAGAGCTCTTGGGTGACTAGGTACACTGTCAATGAGCAGCGATAACTTTGAAAGGAATCTTTTGTTCTGAGCAGTAGGTCTCAACAGTGGGCTTATTCAGTAATCCGTGCTGTAAACAGATGTGCTGTCATCCATGCTTTGTTGTTCCATGTACAGAGCAGAGGCAGAGTAGATTTAGCACAATTCCTAAGGATCCTGAGATTTTCAGAATGGTAACTGAGCATCGGCTTCAACTTAAAGTCACCAGCTGCATTAGCCCCTAACAAGAGTCTGCCTGTCGTGTAAAGTTTTGTAGCCAGGCATTGACTTCTCTCTGGCTATGAAAGTCCTGGATGGCATCTTCTAGTATAAAGTCCTTTCATCTACAGTGAAAATCTGTTGTTTAGTGTAGCACCTTCATTAATTATCTTAGCTCGATCTTCTGGATAACTTGCTGCAGCTTCTACATCAGCACTTGCTGCTTCTCATTGCACTTTTCTGTTATGGGGATAGCTTCTTTCCTTTAACCTCAAGAACCAACCTCTGCCAGCTCCAAAATTTCTTCTGCAGCTTCCTCACCTCTCTCAGCCTTCATGGAATTGAAGAGAGTTAGGGCCTTTCTCTGGATGAGGCTTTGTTTTAAGGGAATGTTGTGGCTGATTTGATCTATCCAGATCACTAAAACTTTCTCCATATCAGCAGTAAGGCTGCTTCACTTTCTTACCATTGGTGTGTTCACTGGACTAGCATTTTTAATTTCCTTCAAGAACTTTTCCTCTGCATTCACAATTCAGCTAACTGGCACAAGAGGCCTAGCTTTCAGCCTGTCTCAGCTTTCGGCATGGCTTCCTCACTAAGCTTAATCATTTCTAGCTTTCAATTTAAAGTGAGACACGTGTGACTCTTCCTTTCACTTGAACACACAGAGGCCATTGTAGGGTCATTAACTGGCCTAATTTCAATATTGTGTCTAGGGAATAGGGAGGCCTGAGGAGAGGAAGAGAGAGAGGGGAACGGCCGGTCAGTGGAGCAGTCACAACACACACAATGTTTATCAATTGAGTTCGCCCTTGTATACGGGTGTGGTTCGTGGTGCGCCAAAAACGACGACAATAGTAACAAAGATCAATGGTCGCACATCACTATAACAAGTATAAAAAGTTTGAAATATTGCGAGAATTACCAAAATGTAACACACAGACACTGAGCAAATGCTGTTGGAAAAATGAAACTGACAGACTCGCTTGACGCAGAGTTGCCAAAAACTTCAATTTGTAAAAAATGCAGCATCTGTGAAGCACAATAAAACGAGGTATGCCTGTACATGTGTGTCCATAAATGGTTTGTGATTCCAAATCTCTCTCTCTCACACACACACACACATATACATGGGTGTGGGCACACAATTTATAAGCAAATATATACAAAACGTCCTTATTTTCAGAAAAGGTTTTAGCTAGTTTTTTTTTAAAATCTAGGACTTTAAACTCAAATAGCCAAACATTTAAAAATGTGATATGCATTCAAACCATTGAGAAGAATATTTTTAGGAAAAATTTCACCAGAATCTTTTCCCTTTCTTAAAATTTAAAATAGAAATAATTAAAACACAAAAACTCTTCATACTACTTGAAAAATCTTGGCATTTCAGCAATTTGTACTTATAAACCAAACATTACTGAAAATCAACTGACACTATCAAACAGAACAATAGAAGGGTCTTAATTAGCACTTAACAATCTGCGTGTAAATGTACAAGATAAAACTATAATTGTTAACGTTCATCACTTTTTTAGAAAAGAAATGCTTTTCTCTTCATAAAATAAATTTAACACTATGTACTTCTGAAATTGTAGAGTTTTAATTTACAGTTACCATGATCTTCTTAAAGTATGCATTTTGAAGATGGCTTCCTTTTGAAGCTAGATCTAGACACAAAGGAATAAAAAGGAAATTTTAAATTTGGGTTTGATAATAAGACAGTGTGGCTTAAGCAAAGTGTTTTTGAGGATGGAAATACAATTTTTCTTTTAGTTATTAAAATGCAAAAGTCAGCTGTATTTCCATTAGAAAATAAACTAAGTGTCTGAGATTTCCTTAAAAGAATATTAACCTTTTCTTTTCATGATTTCTAGATGTTGGGATTGCCAAAAAGCATATTACATTTTATTCCTAATTTAAATGATTAAGACAATTAGAGTCAGCTCTTGGAATGATTTTCCCAAATGTAAGAAATAAGTGTGAAAAGTAAGAGAAGGAGATATGGCCTCTTACTCCTTCTTAATTCCTTGAACTTGATTCTAGAATACCATTAGCCTCAGAGGCACCATTTACTCCCTTCGTGCAGGGCTCTAACGCCATCCCTAGTTATTTCTGTCTTAGAACTAAGAAACTGCAATGAATTGTTAGCATAACTTGGACATTAAAGATCCTGTTACCTATAAACTTATTTATATTTATTTATCTTAAAACGCGTTTAATTTTTATCTCATTTTTTAAGAAAAGAACATACAACAAATTCATGATTTTGACAAACAAGTTCATTGCTGGTTTAATGCTGTTTCATGTCTTGATCAAAAATTTCTTAGAGAACTGTTGGTTGAGATTCCTAATGTTAAATGAAATATTAAAGAAATTAAAACAAATTAATATAATTATATCGATACATCAGTTAATAAAGTCAAAACTTGTTAGGTAAAAAAATAACTCAATTGAAGTAATTATTTCATTAGTTATCAAATTCTTCCTCCTTAGTACATCATTAGTAGCATATAAACAGCATGGTACCATCCATTCATCTTCTTTTATTATCTGGAATCTCCAGTTTTTATTCTCTGTACAACTATAATAACATCCATAATATCTTACACCTTTATTCAAGGTTAGGTTGCTAATTACTAACTTCTTGTAGATCACCATGCACTAGTGCCTAACATACATTTCTCATGTTGAGAAAAGTGTTTTTTGCACATTTCAGTGGGGTAGGATAACGACTGAGCTATGAACAGGTACTCTGGCCTTGTTGGGTATTTCCATCCTTGTTCTAAGAACACTCAGAGGACAAGGAGACACTGTAGGGCTGTCCCAGGAGAGTAGGGTTAGGGAGAAAGGCAAGCAGCTTTGGGAAGCATGGTCAAGAGCAATGGGGAGGCAGAGAAGTTTCCAGGAGAGAAGAAAGGAGAACTGCCTAGACTAGGAAGGGATGAGGGAACACTTTCAGGAGTAGCAGAAGCTGAGCAGCCCCTGGGCTGGTAGCAGGCCCATAGAGGGAAATAGTTCACTGTGTCCCTACACAGGGAAGCTGCTCTCTAGGCCTGTGGAACCTCCCAGGTGAGCCCGTAACACAAGCAGAGGTGTGTGCCTCTATGACATCATGTAGGCTTGGATACTGGGCATATCAGTCAGGCCCAGTGTGGACTGAAGAAAGAGGAGGCCTCCACGCCCGTCCTGGGATGCATGTGGAGAACTCTGGTTTTGGGAGGTGGGGAATCCCTAAACAACGACTTAAGCTGACTCTCACCAGTCTCAAAAGGGATGGGTGGTTTCTGATTTAATTAGGCTTATAATTTAAGAGCCATTTCTTACATATAAGTGTTATAATGAGTAAAATTTGTATCAACCATTACAATAGCTTTCCCTGAAAAATGTAACGTGACCTAACCAATAAAAAACTCCTGAGTTCACTTCTTCATAAAATAAAAATTTCTAACTGCATAAATAATCTTATATATGTCTAAATCAATTTAGTCTTGAATTGTTCTCTTTACTTAAGTTTGAGACTCTGAAGCCAGGAAAAACATGGTCTCTTGAGGAATAGATACCTCTTCCACATTTTACAAAATGAGAGCAAGTAAACATTATCACTCGTCAAATTGCTGCTTTGATCTTGTCCTATTTTATATTTATTATTATTTTTTTGCTACTGATACAGGGAAGTTCAGAGTCAAATCTAGGTATTACCTAATAACACATTATCTTCTGATTTTCTATGTGGTTTTTTATTAAATGCTTATCAGTGTAATCACCTCAAATCCTTTTAGAAAGAGGCAGTGTAAAAATAATGAAATTCTATGGAAGTCATTTTGAACTTAAGAAAAAATTTATACTATTTGTGTTAGCATGTCATGTTACCTTTATAAATGCCAGTGCTACAGTATAGGGCTCTTGCATACTTTATTGGCAGGACATTAATCTCTTATGAGAGGCTGCTCATATTTCAGAGGAATGTCTATGGTTATCAAAACCCATATTAATAAGGAACATGCAATGAGCCAAGTTCTAAAACCTTGCGTAGCAAGAAAAAAAAAAAAAAGCGGGGCTATATTTTAAGTTTTTATTTTTCCCTTTTCTCCCCAAAGCCCCCTGGTACATAACTGTATATTTTAGTTGTGGGTCCTTCTAGTTGTGGCATGCAGGACACCACCTCAGCATGGCTTGATGAGTGGTGCCACATCTGCGCCCAGGATCTGAACCGGCAAAACCCTGGGCCGCTGCAGCGGAGCTCTAGAACTTAACTCCTCAGCCACTGGGCCATCCCCTGGGCTATATACTCTTAAAGGTACAGTGTTAGATGTTATCGAGGTCCATTCAAGTACTTTAAATCTAGGAGGAACCCTAAGAAATTACTTTTAAAAATTATTAAACCAGATAAAAGTAAATGATACCCATATATCCATGATTTCAATTTAACATTTGTTAACTTTTACAGTAGAAATTACTTTTAAGTGGAACGGCTTTTTATAAGTATTCCAAAGCTTATTAAAAATATTTTCCTTGAATCAACAGTGTGAATTCTCAACAGCAAATATATTAGTTATTTTACTCATCAGACAATTTAGGAGGGAAGAACTATTACAAAACGACTTCCCCATTTTGGGACAACGAATTAGAACAATTAAAGAAAAGGTTTCAAACGTTGGCCAACGAAAGTCCTAAGTCCATGTGCAACACAGCTAGATGTCATGGGAGAAGAATGACTATAGGTATAGAGAAAACCAGTATTGAAGCAAAGCACAAAAATGGAAATCCTATAGAGAAATGACTGTAATTGTCAAATATTTTCATCACAGAAAAAAATTCCTGAAATCATCATATAATATCATGTCTAACCTGGCTGAGAAACTGAAACTGGAGGATACTGATCATGGTACAATTTAGAGGAAGGTAGGCCACAAAATCTGCTACTGGATGGCCACAGCCAAATTAAAACAAATATGCCAGAAGGTTGAAACCACCAAAACTGAACTACTAATTGTGTCTCTGGTACAGCAATTCGAGGATGAAAGAGGAAAATGCTATATAAGTAATCACAACCAATGGAAATGAATGGCTCAGAAAGTATTTTGTCACGCCAGTGGGGGCAGGGCAGTGCAGTGCACAGTGCACTCAGGAGCCAGATGGACTGTGTTGGAATCCTGAGTCTGACCCTTGGGCTCTTCATCAGTAAAGTAAATTAGATTCTAACAAATCGTAACTAGTGTATGCTACAATAGTTAGCCCTTCCTTGGAGCTATACAATAAGTTTTATATCCCATCATTTAAATGAAAGACAAAGTGGCAAGAGAGCACTACAAGATGGAATTCATTCAAACATTTACTGCCAGGCACAGTGTGTGGGGCTGGGAATAAAAGATCAGGAAGACATGGTCCTTCCCCTCAAAGAGCTCACAACTAATTACGACTTGTCCAGGAAAAAACCAGGGATTCAACCAAAGCCTTGAGAAACAGATGTTCACAAATAAGAAAGGTAAATGCAGATTGTTCTGAAGTTTTGTTTCCCATCAGCCAGTGCCAACATTACTGATTGCTACACCAAACACTTACGAAGCTCAGAATCACTATCCCTGGAAAGATGATGGATCATCTGTATTACCATCAATACCCTATCAGACACGACTGAAGCATGATGCATGCAAAGGCACATTTCGACTTTTAAATAAACTCACTTGCTGGTATGACCTTCACGTTTTCTTTTAGGAATAGAATAAAATCATTTATTAATATTTGCCTAAAGCTCAAAGAAATAAGGAAGAAATCCTCACTCATGCTACAAGTTCTTGTTGTACGTAACCTACAGTGACAACTATAATTTTAAAGTGAAAAGTGGGTTGCAAAAATTAGCACAGATATAAAATAACCTGGAGTTTCCCATTTTAAGCTCTGCATTTTCTCTTTCCTGCAAAGGAAGAGGAGAGCAGGTGAGCGCTCTAACGAATTTCTCCCTTCCATCCCACAGGGCACGCGGTGTGCGTGACTTGCCCTCTTTTGTCTAAAGGCTGCCCCCCTAGGAAGCTATCAGGCAAAAGCACACTTGAAAGCAATGCCACTGTTCCCTGCGTTTTTAGTTAATCATAGAAGTAGCCCCTGCCTTTGTTTCTTCTTACGTATATTCATCAATTAACAACCTCAAACATAGATGTGTGATCTCCCACTTTTTACAAGTCTCAAGAGGCAGGAAATTGTATTAAACTGCATAGAAAGAAGTATGTTTAGGTTTCTACAGAGTATGAGAACAGATTTTACTAAAATACTTAAAACTTTACGGGCAACAAAGATTACTATTTTCAGGATTAAATAAAAACTTTTGAGGCAGGGTGAGAGAAAGACGAGAGTCGTAACTCTCACATGTCAAATTGTACTCTAAATTCTTAACCACGTTCTCTCGGTGACACGAGGTCTCCAAGCAGCTATCTGTATTTTCTGCACTGAGGGCTGGCTCTCTGGGCCTGAATCTGAGGAAAGTTCACTAATCTTGTGGTAAAAGATACTCGCCATTTTTCAAAGTTTTAACAAATAATACAGTAAAAATACCAGGCACTAAGATGGA
This sequence comes from Equus quagga, assembly GCF_021613505.1. Taxonomy (NCBI): domain Eukaryota; kingdom Metazoa; phylum Chordata; class Mammalia; order Perissodactyla; family Equidae; genus Equus; species Equus quagga. Next base: position 43,452,770 of record NC_060277.1, on the reverse strand, counting down.
TGCTTTATTTATAGACAACCACAAAGAATTATTAATTTTTAAGTTCTTGCTTATCGACAAAACTCTTAATGGGAAAGAGAGAAGAAAAAATTCTTTGGCTAATATTATAAATCAATATGTGGGCATTTAAAGTGCAGTGCAGGCATGGATTCAGGAGGAAATTCAAACCTTTAAAAGTTTTTAAGAATCAGAATTTTTTTTTGTTAAATTTAACTACAAAGTCAGCTGCAGGAGAAAAATCTTTTAACAAACAGGAAAATGATGACGCGCTCTCTGTGGCTTTGCCTAGTGAAGTGAAGCATTATTTTGGTAAATACTGTTCTTCACACACAGGCATATCTTTAGTCTGACCCCCTGGTATGTCACCAACATGGCTGACGTCCTATCTATGTTTCTCCTTGTGAAGCCCAGAAACAGCAGAGATAACAACTGGGACAATGAAAAGGAAACACATCCCTGGAAACTAATTGGACAGGAAGAGCTTTATTAATGAACTCCAGGAAGGATTGAGGACGGAGAAGCAAAGCATCTAAGAGACTAAATGGAGTAGAACTGAAAGGAGTTCACAGTGGGCAAAAGTCAGGAAAAGGAGCTGAAAGATAAAAATGGAAAAAGCACACACAAATTCAGAAAGAAATACACGACTTCCTCCACAATAGAACAAGAGCAAAAAAGTATATATTCATGTTTTTCAAGTCTAAGTGAATTATAATTATTACCATGAAGAAACCTGTGGTATCTATCAACTGACAAAAAATTGAGAAATTTCTCTGTGTGTTGAATCTGTTATCCTACGTGTTTATTCTCTATCTGGAGAAATACTGTCCCAAATCAACTAAAATAGTAATAAAAGAAACACTTGGATTTGAAAATGAAAAGAACTCCTAGTAAAATAAAAGAAACATTTTCAATTGTTTTGGTTCGTTTTAAAGAACACTTTTTTAAAGCCTCTGGGATTAAAAAATGTGTTGCCAAGCTGCATAATACTCAGAAGAAAAAGTTGAAGAATTTGCTAATATTGTTTCTTGCCAACTTACTTCAAAGAGATGCTGTAAAGGATTGGACTGGAGTTTTTCTTCATAGCCAAACAGTTGGAAGCCAGTTCCCAGAAGACCTACCACAATAATCCATAAATGAAAAAATTATAAAATGGAACAGCAGAGAACAATCATGGCAGGGAATAGGTATAGTTCTATAAAAAGATCAATCTCTCATAGTTACATACCCCGAGAATACTGCAAAACACACACTATCACCTTCTGCTATACCACAGACTGACACAAGTCAAATTCAATATATTGAATCTTGAACAGATCACTGAAATTAACCTCACAGAAACCAACAGACTATGAGCTCACCAAAGGAAGAGTCTAGGACTAATTTATCTTTTTACTAACAGATAGCTTTATCCTTAGCAGACATTAGTAAAACAAGCATTTATTGAGAGGCTACTCTGTGGAAGGACATCATGATGCTAGACACTGGACACTTGCAATTTGTGAAAACAAATGGATGAAAAGTGATTTCACAACTTTTTAAACTTGTAGATATTAAAAGAAAGCAAAGGTAGGAATTGGCTTGGTGTTATAACATTAGTTCTTAAACAAACAGCTGAAGGAAAACAATAAAAGATAAAACTTGCAACATCCGTGATTACTTCTCCCATTCAAGGGGACCAAGCAACAAAATTCTTTTATCTGGCCATATATGTCTTTTATTTGCCAATGACATTTTGTTAGTCTTCAACGATAGGTTCAGAGTTCAGGGATAGTACTAATTTGAAGCTTTTTTTTTAAAAAAAAAGTAGCAAATGAGGTTTGTAAACTAGCAATGAAAATTCCTAGTATGGACTGTGAATATTTACACTCAAGATATTTTGCTAAAAGGTGATCACAATTTCAATTTGAAAAGATATATGCAGTCTGGGGCCAAGAGCAATAATAGGTAGTTTAATTATTTTAAAAACCAACCTATTTCTACAACTGTATCAATTACCAAGCCTCAGATCTAAAGGAGCCATTGCCACTGGGCCTTGGTGATACTCACTTTTCTACATGGGCTCAGCAGAAAGTAGGATGCTACTGAACACAGGGACATACGCTACTTTGGAGCTTAGACAGAAACTAGAAGGATGACTGAAATATGTACCAGCTCTATTCACTTTCAAGCAAAAGCAAATGTGATTATGATTCAGGGTCTTGGGAGCAGGGTGTGGAAAGATGCCCAGAGTGTTTTAAAAACAGAAATGGGAAAAGTAAAAGCCAATTCCATTTAACATTCCACCTAATGTATTTTCAAAAACTAATTCTGTGCTTAGGAACTGTCTGCCAACTTACAATAGGGTATAGCTGAAACAGCCCAAATTAAAACTCTTCCACAATGATGGTGATGACAGAAATGGTGACAGATCATTAACCATAGTGGTCCTTTGGAGAAAAACTGCTATAACAAAATCTTGCAACTAAAATTTAATGAATACCATAATCACACATTTGCTAATACCTGTGAAATGCTGAATCTGTCAAACTAATATAAAGTGGATGCCATCTATTAAATCTGACTGTTGAGCCTAGAGCCTAAACCTCTGAGTACCAACTGTTGTGAACTGCAGGTGGATTTTTTAAATGCAGGGCATGTTTTCTGATTCTTTCACAGTGAATAGTAAGAGCACTGTTAACAGGGTCTAAAAAAGATTTTTATTAACTGAGACGATAACATTCATAAGAGAATGTCATGATAAATCTGTCTTTTGGAAAGTTTGATTTCATTTCACTAGATATAGAAGATAACAGTATCAGTGAACTTTAGAACTGGCAGTGCACACTGCACTTTACAGAAGCTTTAAAATATTACCTAGCCCTTCTTTCAGAATAGCATTGTAAAATACTTTCCAAGACAGATTTATTCATCATTCTGAGTGCCTCTTATGTGCCAAGCACTATGGATACAAAAATAATTATGAGACAGTCCACGGCTTCCTGGAACATACCATCTAGCAAGGGAGAGAAGCACAAAAATCAGAATACAGTAAGTGAGAAGCCTACCTGACAAGAGCTGGGGCCTAGGCACTTGGTGAGGTGAGAAGGGGCAAGGGCATATTGGGTGTCACAGAAGGCTTTACAGAGGTGTCACAAGGGCTTGATCTCAAAATCCACATGGGAGTTGCCAGAGGCTTTAAAAGTTTGTATTTCACATGCTACTGGTCCTTCACTATCTTAGCAACTTCACTTTTCTCACCCTTCCACACCCTGATCACTGGTGTGTATGAGCGAAGGATGGTTCTGAGTAAACTCACAACACGAGAGAGAATCTGCGGCACTCAACTATTTGGGTCTCACTCCTCTCTTCCACTCTTTTCTTTTTGACCTCCCGCCACTGTACAGTTTAAGGGGAAGTCAAAGTATCCCAGTTTATCTTTCCTCTGGGTGACTGGCCAGGGTACGACCACAGATGCCATTTCATGTAGGACGGCCCAGAGAGGCTGGACCTCACTAGTCTTAAAAATGGCAGGGCTGTGGTTGAGGTGTATATAGCTACTTACTTTTTCCCTGTATACTCACTTCATTTAACTAACAAATGTAAGCTACTTTTCTTTAATAAAACCACAAAAGTCTGCATTTATCAGGTCTTGCTTTGAATGTGTTAAGTTTCCTTCCCCAAAACTTATTTGTGTGGTGAGACTTATTCTAATAAATAAAATACAAGATTCATATGCAAAAGAGCTATTAGGGAAAAAAAAACAAGTAGGAGGCAGTACTTCATCCAGTGGGATTCTGCCTATATTCTGTCCAGATGACCAAGTGACATGATATTAAAAGAAATTAAACTTAACAATGAAATAAAAAATAAAATCTCAAACTTACTTACCAAACTGCATGCCCCAATCTCCAAGGTAATTTATTCTTGTTACTTGATGTCCTAAAGCTTCTTTGAGATTTGCTATAAAATTTCCTAGTAATCAATAAAATATACAGTTTCTCATTCTTATTATCCATGTTGGCATAAGAACCATGTGCTTCTCTAAATCAAAGCATAACACAGAAAATTCTTTTGGCAAAATTTACCAACTCAGTTTTTTTTTTTTTACTAAAACGTTCATTATTGTGTTTTCATCTATGTTATGGAAAGGGAGTAAGGAATTATTTTGGGGGCAGTTATTCCAAAGAATCTCACAATTTTCTCAAGAACAGAATTTTCATCAACATTAATGGGAGTTAGGAACACATGTTAGAGTAATTGCTATTCTGAGTCAATTCCAAGGACAGAAAATAACAGAATCTCAGTAACTAATGAGAAATATATAATTTGGCTGTGCCCTGAAGAACCTGAGCCATACTGTTCCCCCGCCAACCCCAAATAGCTCACTCTACCTTCTTTCAATCAGTTAAGTCCATCCTCTCATGCCTACTCCCTAAGAGCACATAGTAGTCCGAGGCCTCCACCTTCCTGTACTGCTGATGCTGGCTTGAAAATCAGCATCTATTCCACTCTCCTTCTAGTGCGTCCTCACATACTGCAGAGGCTGGAAACCTAAAAACTACATTTCCCAGAATCTGTTGCATTTCGGTTTGGGTAATTAGGTAGACTTTTCGTGAGATTTAGAAGGTGAGAATGAGGCGGACGGGGAGCTACTTCTAGTTTTTCTGACAAGCACAGCTGTAGAGGCTTTGTATTTTAGTGGCATCAGTACTAGATGTGCTGTCATGCAACCTCCAAAGGTAGTGAAAGACAGGGTATGGGACTGCCTCTTTGCTAGTATGAATTCTAGAAGGCATGGCAGGAGCAGTGGCAATTTCCTGACCGTGGCAGTGGCAGTGTGGCTCTAGAGCACTGGAAGCGATTGCAGAAACGGCAGAAGGGCTCTTGATGACCAAGTTCTGTGATATAGTTTGGGGAGTCATTTATGTCAGCTTAACCCAAAACTTCTTCAGCACTCCCAACAACTGAGTAAACTATCCAATATCCCATAATAAATCCGTCCCTGCTTTTACTTGAGTAGATCTAGTTTTCTGCAAATAATCCCTCACCAATATGCCTAGCTGACTTAAATTACTGCAGCTACTTCTTTTCCAGCTTCCCTACTTCTAATCTGTACTTCCCAACCTTTTGCAGCTGGTACTCAGACTTTATTCTTGTTTTTCTTAGCACCTTATTATCTTACAAATCCAATTAAATGTCTGAACCTAGGCTTTTGGAATTAGACTGCCTAATTTCAAGTCCTGGCTATGATACTTACTAGCTATGTGATTTTGAAAAAGTTACTTTTGGTATCTGAGTTTCCTCATCCATAAACCAGAGTTAACAGTACTTAGCAAACAGGGCTATTGTGAAACTAATTGAGATAATACATGAAACAACTTAACATGGTAAGTAAGTTCTCAATAAATACTCTCTCTTCCTGGTTCAAATGTTTCCTTTAACACTGTCAAACAACTTTATCATGCTCTACCCATCATTTGCTCACTCCTATACTTTTGACTTACTCATGCAGCTTTTCTCATACACTATATTTCTTATGCTCTTTTTCATCAAGTCCTGTCATTTCCTCTCTTAAAGTGCTATTTGAGAACTCTATAAAAATAAGATCTGACTGCAGTTCAATAACAATCTATGCCACAAGTACCGATTCCTCCAATTCTTACAAGTATTCAAGAATGGGTTAGATGACTTTCTCTTAAGCATGCAAAAGACAAGATTTCTACACTGAAGACAGATACATGAGATAAAACTCCAAAGTCCACTCCAACTCTAACATTATACAATTCTAACTGCAGTTTTTAAGTTGGGCTGCTGCATACTGTCATGTTTTAAATAAATGAAAATCGTAAGTATTATACATTGAAGAATTACAGCTATGAAGTACGAGAGTAGTCTTTCTTTAGTAGAATAGTCTTGTTTCAATTTCCAGTCTGGAACACTCCAGTTAGTACTCACATGACTGAGATTGAGTTTCCTTTGTAAAGTAAAATATATGAACAAAAATATCATCCCCACATAATTATTTTCATTTTTTTTTTTCAAAGATTTTATTTTTTCCTTTTTCTCCCCAAAGCCCCCCGGTACATAGTTGTGTATTCTTCGTTGTGGGTTCCTCTAGTTGTGGCATGTGGGACGCTGCCTCAGCGTGGTCTGACGAGCAGTGCCATGTCCGCGCCCAGGATTCGAACCGACGAAACACTGGGCCGCCTGCAGCGGAGCGCGCGAACTTAACCACTCGGCCACGGGGCCAGCCCCAATTATTTTCATTTTTGCATCTTTCAGTTCCTCTCCATATTTTTAAAAAGATAAAATCATAACATACATACCAGTTAAGACCAGTTTCTGAGTTAATCTCTTGGTTTAGAAACAAATTTCTTTGTTCCATTTCTAAATCAATTTTTCCCATTTCATGGAATAGTTAATCAGCATCAAGCTCATATATATTTCAAATATTTTGCTTTTTGTCCTTTTGTTATTTAAGCATTAAACCATTAGTTTGTATTATCAGGTACTGCCTCAAAGGCATGTTTAGTATTTTCATGAAACTAACACCACTTACCTATGATGGTAGAACGCAAATGTCCAACGTGAAATTTTTTGGCAACATTAGGTGAACTGCAAATAATTGCAAAAGTTATTTTTCTGTTCTCAGAACAAGAGTTCTAAAACGAACTAGGTCATGCCTCCATAGTTTAACACAAATGGGGACTAAGGCCTTTGGTAATTTAGGGCAAAGATAAGTTAAGTAGCAGAAATTCAGAGCAAAAATAAATTAGAACTCAGAAAGAATCATCCTTTGTGAAATTGATCCTGTGACTCACGAGGTAGTACCATACACAAAAGTGGCACATAACTTAGGAAGCAAACACATTTAAGGATTGATAAAAAGATGAAGAAATTCAGAGGTATTGTTTTGACACAAACAATGTAGATTACTGAGAATTAAGCTTAGCACACCAGTTCTCAAACCTTTTATCCTCTTAAAAATTATTGAAGACCCCAAAGAAATTTTGTTTATATGAGTAATATCTATCAATATTTACTATATCAGAAATTAAGATTGAAAATTTTAAAGTATTTATGTATAAAACTTCCCAGAACAACCAGAAATCTGATTCACCACTCCAAATTCTCAAGCAACACATTTATCACTCCCATGTGTGCTTGACAAGTTGTAATCGATAATTTAACAATAGCATATGCTTGTAGAGCACTCGCTATCTGACAAGCACAGCTTCACACAATTTACATGCATTAACTCACTGAGTGCTCAGAGGAGCTGTGAGGTAAGGTACTCTCATCTCTTATTTTACAGATGAGGGAAGTGACACAAGGAGAAGAGATAAGGAAGCAAATGTAGCAATACCTTGAGGACTCTTGAACCTGGGTGATGAGCATATAGGACTTAATCATACTGTTCTCTCTGTTTTGTGTATGTTTGAAAATTTCATAAGTTTCTCAACATTTAAAAAAGATATATTAACTTGAACACAGCAGGTTAAAAAGGTGGTATAAATAGAGCTTAAGTTTGGTCTGTGTGTCTCCAAAGCCTTGTTATATATCCTTTTTAAGGGAATTACAATTTAAAATCTTGATCCTACAGATACCTGTGCACAATTGAGAAATTATGAAACTATAAGGATGTTGATTTAACCATCATTTAGAAAGAAAATGAATGTTCTTCCATAGGATTAAAAAATAAGGAATCTTGCACTCCTACCCAACAGGGACTGGATTTACCCTTCTGCTTTAAACAACCAGAAAATCAGAAAAATATATGAAACACTAGTTTCATGAAACCAGACAACAGGACAGTGAAGGACTGTGATCCTTGAGAGAATCAGAGCAAACTAGGTGGCACCCAGGACCGCCTACTCACACACCTGTGGGACTTTTAGTGAAAGGAGAAAAGTCTATAGCATGAAATGTGTATATCAGTAAAGAAGAAAGCTCTCAAATCAAGAATCTAAGGTTCTCCTTTAAGAAACTAGACAGGGAGGAGCGAACTAAATCCAAAGTAAGCAGAATAAAAGGGAATAATAAAGATAAAAGCAAAAATCAACAAAATAGAAAAAAATGACAGAGAAACTGTTCCATATCCTAATTGTAGTGGTGGTTATGTGACTTACAAACTTTTGCCAAAACTCGCCAAATTATATGTTGAAATCTGGTGAACTGTATCGTATGTAATTATACCTCAATGAAGCTGATTAAAAAAAAATCTCCAGACATCAGAATACTATGAAACAATTAAAATAATAAGACAGCTCTGGATGTACTGATATTAAAGGAAAAGATATATTGTTTAGTGAAAAAAAGCAAGGAGTAGAACAAGGTACAGCCTGTGTGATCTGTTTATAAATGCACAGAATAGCTCTAGGTGTGTAAACAAGCAGCTGGCATTGGTGAATGCCCATTTGGAGAGAACTGGGAAACTGGCATGGCAAGGAAACTTCCTTTTCACTGAATATCCTTTTGCCATCTCTGAATTTCTAAAAACCACGTATCTATATTATCTGTTTTTTAAAAAAAGCTTTCACACAGCTTTTGCCTTTTTTCTCTAGGATTAGAACTGAATCTATCTAGGTCTTCACAAAATGTCCCTTGAAATCATCAATTTGCCTTTCTCTTGCACCACACTCCTACTGGGAAGGGCATACAAGGAGATGGAAAATACAAATACAATTCCTTTGGCAACCAAAGTAGCCACTATGAATTACAATTTGGACACTTGATTGGGGCTTTAAAAAAATTATTTCAGGGGCTGGCCCAGTGACGCAGCGGTTAAGTTCACACGTTCCGCTTTGGCGGCCTGGGGTTCACCCGTTCGGATCCCGGGTGCGGACATGGCACCGCTCATCAAACCATGCTGTGGTAGGCATCCCACATATAAAGTAGAGGAAGATGGGCATGGATATTAGCTCAGGGTCAGGCATCCTCAGCAAAAAGAGGAGGACTTGCAGCAGATGTTAGCTCAGGGATAATCTTCCTCAAAAAAAAAAAAAAAAGAAAAATTATTTCATATAATTTCTTCAATCTTGTAAGAAAAGACAGATATTTTTTACTCTAATTTTCCAGATAGAAAAAAGACTAGAGAACTAAATTCCCATCCATGATCACTGAATCAATTACTAAGTGAGAACTGGTCCCCTGATCTCCTAGTTTCCCATTTTACCAATCAGAGGTCCTCAATCTGTTTATGAGGAGAACACTTCACATCGGGGAACAGCAGTGGGTAGGGGAGTGTGCGCTGAGGAAAGAAGAGGAAAGGCTACCACTGCTGACTGTGCTCCTGCAGATTTGATCTGAACAAAACAGGAAAGGCTCACAGGAAAGGCAACAGGAGCAGCTTCCAGTCTTCCTTCACCTAGCAGGCAGAGTCCAGGTCCATGGTGGACAGTCACCTACCCTGTCACTCTATCACACTGCTCCCAGATCCCACAAAAGACATGCCAACCAGCACTGGGCATCAGGGAGGCAGTAAAGGTTAAGTGTGCGAGAGTCAGAGTTAGCTCTAGGACTCTGAGCAAGTTACTTGACCTGTTATCATCACCATCATCTCAATTTGGGGGCCCAGTTTCCTGAACACAGTGATTATATCTCTTGCTTTTGTGCGGAAAGCTGCCTGGTCTATTTCAGATACTATATATTTAAAAAATTTTCTTCTCTCACTTCTCTCATTTTCAGAAAAAATTCAAGAATGACGCTTTCTATCAATTTTGCCCCTGTCCCCCAACTGTGTGTCTCCACTTTGAAACCTCAGTGACAAGCACCACAGCATCTGGAAAACTTCTAAGGGAGGGAGCAGCTTCGGTCCCACAGATGGAAAATAACAGAGCAAAGATGGTTGCTGGGAAATGGACTCTGCCTCCCTCAGCATTCAGATGCTCATCTAAGTTCCAGCCTTCCTTAACTGCTTTAGAAAAAAGTTGAGAGAGGCAAATCCGTAAGCAAATAAACTCCCATACAAAAACCCTACTGAAGACGACTCAAATAGAACAGGTTATTTTTAGGCATTTCTTACAAGCATAAACAAAAAAGAGCATTGTATGGGGAAAAACACTTTGGACAAAAGCCAGAGAATCAATGAGTAAGGAAGACTGAGGTCTTGGTAGTTTGAGCTTGGTTGGGGAGGAAGGATGGTGAAGGTGAAGTGAAAATGGGGAGGAAGGTGTTAAAAGTGAGCAACTATTCAAGTTTCAAAAAACTCATGATGGCATTATGTCAAGGGTGAATGTATGGTAACAGATACTTTGCCACCCCCCTACTGATTTTCCTTTACTGCTCGTTAGGTAACAGCAAGGACTGTCAGAGTAATATGGAACTGAAGTGACTCCCCAGAGAAGAAGGGTATGTGTTCCACATCAAGTTAAAGACATAAATGAAAAGAATTAAAGATGGCCACAAATTGTTTGCCACTCTTGCCATGAAGAGATGTAGTCTATTTTCCCTCCTTTTTGAATCTGGCTGATCTTGTGACTTGCTTTACAAGCAGAAAGTGACAGAAGTGATGCTATGCCTGTTACATGACCAGATGCTTTTACTATCTTGGAGCCCTGAGCACCTTTGTAAAGAGGTCTGGCTACTCTGCTGGAGAGACAATGTTGGGGGAGAGAGAGATGCCTGGCCAGCCCTCAGGGGAGATGCCAGACAAGTAAATGCATCTCCTGGATTTGTAGCCCCAGTATAATCTCTAGATGACCCAAGCTGCATACGTGACCACAGTTAAGTAAAAGAACCATTGAGGTAAGCTCTCCCTGATTTCCTGATCTGTGGAGTCATGAACATTAAAATTGTTGTTTTAAGATACTAATCAGGAGTTGGCAAACTTTTTCTTAAAGAGTCAGATAGTAAATATTTTAGGTTTTCAGGCCATCCAATCTCTTATCTCGACTATTCAACTCAACTCTACTGTACGCCACTATAGTATGAAAGCAGCCACTGTGACAATATGTAAATGAAAGTGTAAGCCTGTGTTCCAATAAAACTGTATTTACAAAAACAGGTGGCAGACTGGGTTTTGCTCATAGCTGAAGTCTGCCAATTCCTGTATTAAGTTTTGGAGTGGCTTGTTATGCAAGAAGAGAGAACTAAAACGACAGGCAAGTTTCTTTGGGGGATGGATGGCCTTAGTGTAGCTAAGGAGTGTAGCTCCTCTCTGGTGTGAGGATGACTGCAGGAAGTCCCTTTCCTCTCTTTCATGCAACAAATATTTACACTAAACTTTACTTATCACGACTGAGGTGCACTGGCAGCCTAAGATTTATTCATATCTGTCTGCTCCATAGTAGCATTAGCTTACTCTGCAATCAGACCTTCTCATAAAAAGGTGAGTTTATGAGTCTTTTAGGGTTTGCTTTTGCTAAGATCACGAGCGAGTGGTAGAGACAGGACAAATGTGGAAGTCATAAAACCCATTCACATTCACCTCTGATTATCATAACTAACTTGTAACTTAATAAAAGTTATCATCATAAATTATAAGTTAGGAAACCTGAAATCACATTTCCTGTATCAATTTTTTGAAATCCTCCACAAAAATATATACTTAAGAAGACAAAAGACTCTAGCAAGTGCCATCCTTCTAAGTGGCAAACAGTTCATCAAGACTCTTCTCCAGCTTTTACGAAGGCAAATGCAATATTTCTGGTAATTTTCATGAGCTGTCAACCTGTCAGCTCTAGTCTGAAAGTGTTCCCTTTTCTCTTTTGGTTACCTAAAAACAGTTCAAATATTAAGACAGTGGTACTGACAGCACATCAGAAAGTTATTATGAAGACTATTTAGAGGCATATTAAAACTTCAAGCTATTTTTCTGGTAATTTTTAAAAATATCTATTACAAACACTACAATGCTTTGTTCTCTGGTAATCCCATTACTTTAACAATTCTTAATATGGCAGTAACCATTGTCTCTGCCTTGAGAGTCTAAGATAAAAAAGTAGTTTTTCCAAAAAGATAACTATTAAATACTTGATTAAAAAAAGAAAAAAACCCCAAAAGAATCACTAGACATTTTTTTGATTGGAGTCCAAACACTTTTCTTTGTGGTTTAATGATCAATTCACTGTGATTTTAAGAAAATAATATAATCTCACTGGTTTTCAATGTTTCCTCGTGCAATTTTGTGAGACCGCAGGTGCCAATGGTAAAATACTCCCTGCCCAGCCAGCTGATTACCCAACACAGAAGATGGGCAGGCACTCACCTGAACTCAACCACAATCTTCTTCTGGGGAACATCAGAGAAAAGTTCACTTTTTAATCCGTATTTTGGGCCATCTTCAATTACTTGTTGTAGCACTGTCTGAAAATAAAAGGTGTGGGATTTAATGATAGAAAAAAATTGCAATTTTCTTAATCATTTTGTTACTAGAAACTAAATATTCCTAATTTGCTCATTCTAATTTATGGACATATCAGTCTGTAGCACAGGAGAGATTCTGCGAGGGAAAAGGGAAATCCTAGGAACTCCTAGGTTTCTGACTTGGTTATCAGCTAAGTGAGTGGGAGCGAAGTTCATGGAAATGGAGAATGTAGAAGATAGAGGAGCTTTTAACTATAGAATGTCAGTGAGCTAGTAAAGTTCCCTGATAGTCCAACACGTGAATAAGCTAGAGACCCATCTATTCATCAACATGTATGTTTAAATGTAAGACGTGCTCAGTAATGTAAATATAGCTGTAACAGAGTTTATAATCAGAAATTAAATGTTTCAAAGGTTTCACATTTTGGAACGTTAGCAAATTAATGAACATTCCATTTGGCTGGTACTTTCTGTTTGTCTATGACCATCACATTTTCTATGGATGATTTCTGTCACTTTAACTCTATTTTGGTTGATATTTCTCTACAGCTCTCAATCAGGACTTCGAAGGAAGCTACCATTATCTATCTGCCTAGTTAATTCTTTGGCCAACAGCTGAAAAGTGCTTAATCATTCATTCTTTCGATGTGTTCAGCCAATTGGCACTACTTGTAACCTGAATGCTTGCACTGCCTATTGATATAAACTCAATCAGTGAAATAACGACCAGAATTAGAGCCATTTAAATTAGTGTTTCTTTTTCTTTTTTCTTATTTGGTAGAGCATGCAAAGTTGAATTTGGCAAATAAAAAATGCATGTGTGCATGTGAAATAAAAATGATGTTATCCATTGTGTACTTCTAAGGCACACAAAAAACTCGATTTTGTTTGCCTTTTTCCCATTTGGTTAAACTCATATTTTCTCTTTTTTCTCCCGCTAAATAAACTATTACTTGAAGTTACAGTTTCTCTTGAAAGTCATCTGTAAGCTGGTGACAGGTAGAAATTTGGTACCAAAATCAGTTCTTCACAACATATGAATTCACTGTATCTCCTTCTAGCTTTGAAAAATGTGTTCTCTAGTCCAGAGATTTGGCAGTTCCCACCGCCTCTAATTTCACATTCCAGCCTCCTACCTTTGAGGATGATTTATATGAAGACACTTTAAGCCACTATTAGTGATCCAGACTTAAGCTAACATTTAATCATCTCTGGTGCTGCCAGTGCTAATAATTTAATTGCAATGAATGAATAGATATATTTTATGCAAGGCTAATTTTGTACATGTGTAAGCAATGACACATTCATAATTCTCTGAGGAATAAGTTTTAGACATAGATCATTGACTACATTTCAATCTTGATAACTTTAAAATGTAAAAAAAAAAAAAAAAAAAAAGGCTTTATAATGGTCCTAAGAAGGGCTGAATTTTTTTCCTGATGTGATCTGAAAAATTCATTAAATATGCAAATGACCCCTGGTTAAGGCCTGAAAATAATGAAGCCAGATGTAGAAGAAATTAGGTTTTGAGCAAACAAGCATTATCATAAAAAAATTATAACACAGGCACATTCAATACTTCTTTTTCAGACTATGGGTATTCCTTGTTCTAGGATGTATCTTTACTGTGACACTGAGCAGGGCTACTGTGAGCAATCTGTTGTTCCTCTGATGAAAATCACACTAAGATCCACATCCTCAAAGCTGCAATGAAGGGAGAATTTCCATGAGAGCAAAAGTAGCTGAATCTCAAAGCCATGCTTCCTGTTCCTTCGTTGTCAATTGAGAAGGATTTAGCAATATTTTTAATAAGTGAGCTAGTGGGCATCCTTAAACTGGAGAAAATCTCATAGTATGTTAATTGTAATAAAGCATGAAAATTCATGGCCATTGAAATTTTACATTATTAAGTAAATATATGCCTTGCCTTGAAATGTAAACCACATCTCTTTCAGCTAAGCTGACTGTAAAGGCAAACCCCATGTACTATAGCACATTTTCCCATCTCTGGGAAAACAAAACAAGTAAAATACTGCTGCCTATCAAATGACCTAAAGTTTGAAGGGTTCTTTGGCGAGCTGCATTTTTACTTTCATAAAAATTAAGACAGCAACTGGAAGAATGAATTATTTATTTAAAAATGATAAATTAGACTCACTGGTTTGCTAAGTTGAACATGAAATGTTACCAGGAACCCAGCAGGTTGTAGACACTTTTTAACAAGCTCAAAACAAATTTCCTTCTTGTCCTTGTGACTGATTTTAGTTAACTAGCTTACCTTGAAGTAAGAATGAAAAAAAGATAAAAGAAAAAGGTTCAAAGATTTAGAGACAAGCATGAAACACTAACTTTCCTTCAGAATAATTATAGGGCTGATGGGCTATATAACCCTGATAAGAAACCATATTATTACAAATTTTGGTTTTATAGTTATTTTCAATTCAAGACTGCAGCATTTACTAAGCCTGACCAACCCAACACTGGTGTATATTTCTTTTTCTAAAAAATAATAGACCAAAGCATGCATTATGATAAATTTTAAATTTTAATTGAGATGAAAGTCTCAACAAAAGGTCTCATACCACACTGCCTTTCCAGGATGACCTGTTCTCTATGGTCTCTCTCAAGTGAGACCCTATTCCTCGAGGAGATTTCCCTCTAGGCCATTCTGATTTCTCCATCTCTGATCTTTCTTATGCATGTTATATCAATCACCTTTTGTTGTTTTAATATTTATTGTTTTATTAAAAGAAGAAGCTGTCTTATGGTTTCTTCCGTAAAAATCTTATGTTCCCAACAGGTTATAGGCTACCACAGAGCATAAACCAGCAGTACCCTTTTTGTATTCAATACAGAGTCCATTAATTCATTCAACAGTGGTTATCTCGCACCCACTGTCTGCCAGGCACTGTCCTAGGAATTGAGGATCTGATAGTGAGAAAAACAGATGCTATGAGCCCTAACGGAAAATAGAGTTTAAAGGGCAACAGGCATTAATCAAATAAAAAGAATGTAAAATGGCAACTATGATAACTTCTGCAAAGGAGAGATACACAGTGCTATGAGAACAGATAAATGAAGGAGTGAGAAAGGCACTGCCCAGGAAATACCAAGATTTGAAGATAAGCAGGAGTGGGTGGCACTCCAGGCAGAGGGATCAGAATGTGCAGAGGTGGTGAGGTAAGAGGAGGAACAATAAGCTTAAGAACTGGAGGAAACCACTGTAACTAAAGCAGAGTGTGTGAAGGTACAGTAGCTAGAACATAACTCATTCTTACCTTTGTTAATAGTTCTCTGTTTATTTTGAAATTTACAGTCCCTTGACCAGTACTGATTTCACTCACCACTGTATCACATTTTAGCTGAAAAGACAACAAATGAAGTAAAATAGGTAAGTTATAAAATAGGCCCAATGAGATTTGTAGTTCTAACACTATCGAATTGGCTTCCAAAGGCAGCAGGTGTGTCATCTCTCACAGTCATTATATCTGAACCCAGGCCTTAGCCAGTCTCTTCAGTTCCATCATTCTATTTGGCTAAACAGGTTTTCTTCTTTTCCTGACTAGAACTCTATTCCGTATTCAGAGTCTCTCTCTCTTGCTCTTTCCCATTCTCTCACTTCAAATTCTCCATCTAACATGGAAGAAAGAGAGCAACACCTTACCCCACCCTAGGGACCCTGATGTGCAATGAACTCTTTTTATTTCACCTACCTTTCAAGAGAGCGACAGAACATGACATTCTATCAGGGCCTAAGCTAAAAAACTTGCACCAATACATAAAATTTAAATAATTTAAATACTTTGTCTTTAAGGAATATGCTTTAAATTTTTAATCAACTAGATATTCAAAGCACCTGATATACCCATGGAACTTGAAAAGATATCTGCTGTCACTCAAGAGACAGTAGTCTTTATTTGTGAGAACTCATAGAAGATGGAGGGAAAGAGAATAAATATTGTAATTAGGATAATTCTACACTTGGTGTACTTCCTGATAAAAATCTGGGATGATTTTGTGATCAAATAAATATTTATTCAGCTACCAAAGTTCCTTTATGATATTCATTCTTTTTTTTAATGTTATGTGTTTTTTAAAAATTATTTTATTGAGGTTATATTGGCTTATAATATTGTGTACATACTCATTTTTAAACATCTTTTTCTACGATAATGACTTTCATTGTTCCACTTCTTCAGTGTGCCCAGACACCTCCTCTGTGTCACATGTAATAATCCTATTAAAACAAAACCTTGTCCAACACCTGCCTTTTCCAATAGTATTACAGTAATACTTTGGATTTGGTCATTCTCTACAATCCTTTCAATTCCTCTTTTAGATACCAAACCCATCAGAGAAATTAGAAATGAAAGAGGTTTATTAAATCATCTAACCACTTCTTCTCTGTAATCATGGTTCTATTTACATCTAATCATTTCTTCTCATATTTTAATGTTCATCTTCTCAGAAACTCATTTCAAAAACTGCAACCCACTGCTCTAATTTATCAAGCTTGTTCTCCTAAATTCAGAAGTCCATCCAGCTTCAATCTGTAAATTTAATTAACACTTCAGTCCCCCATAAGTAGTTAATCAAAAAATTTGAACAATGTCAGCTCAAGAGGAATGCTTTACAACTAATTGTAAAAAGCATCCTAACCTTACAGTACACAGCTAAAATGAATTTGTATTTTCCAAGGTGCCTTGAACAAAGAAACACTATTAAATTCATTATTATGGCTGCGATAGCCTGCTGAGTGTTTTTTCCTTTAAAATAACACATTTATTATAATGTCAAAAAGAGACAGTGCTGAAGTACCTTCTCTGCCAGTCTCGTGGCTTGAACTTGCATATCTGGTCTTGAATGGCCATTGTTGTTTTCCAATAGAGAATCCACAGAAAGCTGAAAATCAGCTACTTCTCTAAAGAGACATTGAAATAGAAAAAGGTTATTGTCACCTTAAAAAACATTACTAGTGTAACCAAAAAAAGACTGATCACTTTGGGTTCTCCACACTGACACAATTTTATCAGAAGAAGGTGTTACACTTTCAAAATATAAGGCAAAGAAATTGGAAATATCATCTTGTATTTATTTAGAACTTTATCTTGTATCATCTTAGAAAATTCCTCCTCTTCTATTACCTAGATGTAGCTATATAATATCTCTGTGACAAATAGAGAGCAACCACCTTATTTTGTAGATGTGAAAATTGACATCTGGAAAGTTCATTGTCTCCTCTAAAATCTTACTCTAACTAATACGCAGACTCAGAAAAAAGTGCAGGTTTCTTCCTCCACTATTCCAAATGCTGGCTTCTTTTAAGTCCCTCCATTGAGCTCCAAACGACCAAAGCAAAAATATTTTTTAAATGTTGTAATCTGAGTTTCAACATGAGAAAAAGAAGAATATTATTCTTGACAGTCAGTAGTTGATTAAAGTGACAGACATTGCCATTCGTCCTTTTCACTGGGTTAGTGGTGAAACAATGCAAAAACTAAGAAACCAAGAAACAAACACAAAGCAACTGATTAGTGAAAATAATCATTTGCCTCATGAAAGCAGTTACCTCTAGGCACAGATAGCAGGGAGTGGAATCAAAGAAGTATATACAAGTGGCTTCAACAGTATCTACAATGTTTGATTTCTAAAAACAAAAATCAAGAGTGCCCCCCAACCCCTGCCACAATAAAAGACAAAGTAAATTTGGAAAACAGTTAAGACTTGTCATGTTAGAAAGTGAGCACAAGTGTTCATTATATTATTCTCTATGAATTTTTCTGTAGTTTGAAATAGTTCAGGGTATAAAAAAATTTTAATCAATATACAAACATCTACACAATTACCCACACTGAACGTCTTCTGATGTTTAACAGGGAACTAGAGAATGTGACTCTATGTGCAGAGTAAGTGGTTGAATCATTGTCTGCCTAGCCCATCTGTCTCTGACACAAAAGACCACATTTTGGAGAGGCACAAATGATTTTCTTCTTACCACTTTTGGAATTCAGGGACATGCCTAAAAAATCCTGTGTGACTTCTGATTAACATCACATTAAAGAACCCAGTCAACAATGACCATTAAGAATTTTCCTGAGCCTTAATCCATTATCCATGCAGCCTAATGTGAATTACAGTTACCAACCCAAACTCATCTAGTGAATATTTGAGCTGTAACAGCAGACCCAAGTTCATCTATCAATCAGTGTCTGTGTGATCTTGAGCACGTTGCTTAATCTCTCTGCTACCTCAGTAAAGTGGTGATGATAATGGCACCTACTTCCCAGTGTTCCTAAGAAATTAAGTCCTGGTGAAATAATACTAATTCCAGTTCTGATGTTAAATAAAAATATTAAGTAGTACCAGTACTGAGCCTGTAGTTCTTCATATATTGGCTTGCTTGGGGAACTATACTGTTTCTTTTCTAAGACTATTCTCTAATTATTAAATGACAATTCAATTTTCTAAAGATTAAACTTCAATTGTGGAAACTCATATGATGTTTGAATGTATTGTATTTATTCTTACCAAAAGAATCTGATAGCTTAGTTAAGTATTTGTGCCAATAATGTGGGAAATTGAACAGTTTAACAAAATGGGAATAATACACAAAGCAGAACAGGAATAAACACACAAAGATTTTTTAAAAGTAAGTAATAAGAACCATGATAATATTATTAATTGAAATTATATAGAGTGAATGTACCAAAGATTAAATTATGATTTGCAATATATAGCTAGGATACTTTAAAAAAGATTTAATATGACCATAAACCTACAGGATGGCTCTCAAACATCCAGGAAACACAAAGAGGTCACATGATATTCTGTAGATAGTTTGATAATTTTATTCTAGACGTGAATAATGAACTAATTTAACTCAATTTAAAAATTTTATTATCTCATTAGAATCACAAATATTTCCAATTAGTTCAGTGGTAGAAGGACAAATTAAAAAATCATCCTTTTGGTCTATTAACAATGATTAACACCAACGTATTAAACTAGGAATATTTAAAACATGAATTCTGAAATTATGTGAAGGGTTACTTGCCAGTAAGAAAGACCCAAAAGAGAAGTAAATGCTTCAGGGAGGTGGGAAAGGATCAACCAGACTTGACCTATTTCCCAGTTTTCCCTTTAGGGAGCTTTTAATTATATACCCACAAGAAACTCTTGCTTTGCCTATTTAACGAGGTAATTACTGAATGTGAATACATTTAAAGTCAGAACTGAAAACAATCTAAATGTCCATCAACAGGGGAGTGTTAGACTATTATTAAGCCATTATTACAAGTGATATTTGCAAAAAGAGAATGATGTCAAGGGAAAAGGGTTCAAAAATTATGCATACAGTAGTTGTATAGCTACTTTTTTTTAAAGGCTGCAAGACATATTCAAAGAGAAAATATAAAAAATACACCAACTTGCTAACATCACCTGTCTTACTGTAGTAAGACTTTCGGGGTTTTTTCTTCTTCTGTATTTTCCTGAATTTCCTTAAGGAGATTATCTGTTTTGCTTTTGTGATAGAAAAACAAATTAATTTTAAAAAAATCTTTTAAAAAGACGTAATATCTAGACCATGAAAAGAAGTAATTGTCAAAATAATCCAGTGTGAGAGACAGGGGATAGGGTTCTAGATGAAACAATTGGCTGTGTGCCAATGATAGTGAGTGATGGGCACATAGGGGTTCATTAAACTATTCTACTTTCACATTGTTTACAATTTTAAAAAATAAATTAAAAAAGCAATAGCTACTTTCCCACTATTTCTGAGGAGTAGTTGTGGTGTCAGTGAAATCCAGAGGCTTTAGTACTACTGGCTTATAACAAAGTTATTAATCCTGTCTACTACAATCAATATTATATAGGAATTTCAACATAGTTGAAAACAGAATTGAGAGAATTATGAGATCTGAGCAAATTGATGCATATTACATTAAATAAACCACATTAACAAAAATAATGTTGCTTAACTCTCCTAGTACTTGATAGCATTCTAGAATAAAGTTAGAAATATAGAACAGTTAGGCTTAGTTTTAGTAATGTAAAGGATACCTGGGTTGATTATGGCAAAATAGCACAGCTTCCCTTTGTTTTAAGTAAGTTTAATATGCAGAATTTTAGACTTATAGCCTGGAAAAATTGAGGCCCTTCCCAATATCAATTTTCTATAAATAAAAGTCTTCGTTTTCAGATTGTTAAAGTGGAGCTGCCCAAAGGAGCTCCAGGGGGGTAAAGGAAATCCTATTCAAAAGGTGGGCCAAGAAAGTTTAGCTTATTAAAGGCCTTTGAAATATAAAATAAAAACTGAGACATTCCATTATGCAAAATGTCATTTACAGATTTTATGAAATAGGTAACTGGTTTGGAACATTACATCAATTTACATATAATTATGAGGTCCCCTTGGTCAGGGGTTGCCTCTCTCCTGGAACTCGATGTAGAGGAAGTCACAGCAGGCCATTTTACAGGTGCTCTCTTTTAAGGCCATATGTAGCCTTTCTCTTTCTTTTCTATTTCTCTCTTTGTCCTAATCTGGGAACAAGAATATTCATCCTACTCTATCTTAAAGGCCTGAGAACGTTAAGGGGACAAAATGATGTAAGGACATAATGGTACTGATAATTATATCTTTACATCTTTCTAAAGCTTAGGGCTTAAATGCCTATTATCTAGCTAATTTTTGTCACTAATAATTGACTGAGAGGGTATTTTATCCAAGTATTGAAGTTTTCTATCAAAATGATAAACAAGTATCAATTAGGATGACCAAACTCACAAAGAGACGGATATTTCCCTACAAACAAGAAAGCAACGACGGATTGTAGGTAGTCCTAACCAATAGTTTTCTATCACAGGGACACCTCAAATGGAGACTCAAAAAACAACAACAAAATGACAAGCCCAAACACAAACAATCTAGCAGGTAAATATGGTACAACAGTATTCAAGCGTCAGAAGAGTGAAGGCATCTTTAAGATGCCCTCAAAAACTCTGAGGTTCTAACCATGATCTTAGTTCGCTCATTTCTTGAACAGAATTAAATTTGAACCTCATTCCTAATTTTTCTTAAAGATTTTGCTATAATTATAGTTATTAGCATACACAAACACCAAAACATAAGAATAACATAATTCTTATGTTAATATAATATAATATATAATCTGCCATGTCAGAGCACCTAACAGACAGACTCTAAATATTTAAGTCAATAGGAACAATAGGTTGAATATAATGACTCATACCTTATGGTTAATTTCAAAGACTATCCTATAAATTGAAGTACAACAAATTATTTTTTATATTGACAAAGCCAGAAGCATTTTAGACAGTTATAAATATACTATACTTAACTCTTTTTTTGAAATTGGAACTGCAGATATTGATTTGATCAAATTTTCTGGAGGAAGATCCAACACTCTGGAAAGCTAAAAATCAAAAAGAACAAAATACGGCAAGATTGTTAATACATTTGTTCAGATTCAATGGAATCCTACTTAGCGATAAAGAGAATAAACTATTGATAACACAATGAGCCTCAAATGCATTATGCTAAGTGACAGAAGCTAGACACAATTTAGGATTCAATTTATTTGACATTCAAGAAAACCCAAAACTGTAAAGACGAAGAATAGATCAGTGGTAGTCAAAAGTTGAGGGTGAGGAGAGAGTTTGACCATAAAGTAGCAAACAAAATTGTTTATCAAAAAGGATGAATTTTATATTTGTAAATTTAAAAAATTTTTTTATAAAAAGAGAGAGGATGAACCCCTGAGGGACCAAAGATAACACATTTTTTATTCATTCAAAAAGTATTTATTGTGTACCTACTTTGTGCCAGGCATTGTTTTAGGTGTTGGAGATACAGCAGCAAATAAAAGACACAAAAACCTCATGGGACTTAAAAACAAACAAGCAAGCAAAGAAACAATGGGGGAACAATTTGATCCCCAAGTCCTATCAGAGATTTATTCATCAGAACAGCAGGGTTGGAGGCACTTATATTTTTAGAAAGCTCCTTGAATGATTGTAATACACAGCCAAAGATGTAAACTACTGCTCGCATCAGAAACTCGCGGTTATTGGAGGAGACATTCCCATTTATTGAATAATTTTTACATGACAGGGCGCCTTACATGCCTTAAATTTTCTTTGAAACAATCCGATGATTTTTATACTTTCATAGCCTTTATTTCATGAATAACGAAACTGAAGTACAGAAGTTTATGTAATTTGCTTAAGTGGAAAAGCTGGGATGTGAACACAAACTATCTAAAACCAGAACCTCCACTCGACTCCTATCTCCATCCTTTCAACGAGAAATGCATAAAAACAAAATAGTGAAATAGTGGTAAGGCCATAATGACCTTAGATATGTCTTCATCTTTCTTCCCCACCTCCTCACTCTCTATGGAGCCACTGTACCAGACAAGCCATGGTTGCTGAGTTGGGAGAAGGGAAAGGGAATGCTGGGGTAAATAGGAAAAGTAAAGAATTTAAGAGATCAAGGAGAAATCTTCAGAGGTGTTAGAAACTGTTCAGAAGGAGGGGGAATAAAACTAAAATCACTGTCTCCTGATAGTAATAATATTTACTCTCCTAGTGTCAGAAGAAATCATTTGTTGAATTTCATAAATGTAAAAGAAAAAAAAAAAAGGCTAAACTTGCAGGTCCGGAGCTGTTGTTTATCTTCAAGATGCTCTGTACATTTCTGCTTTGATCTAGTATGTGTTGATTTTTAAATTTAAATCTCAGAGTACAATAATTACTTTTTAAATTATAGTATTTAGGAAGAGCATTACCATTACTGTATCCCCTATGAAAAGGTTATTTCCTTAGGATATTTTCCCAGAAGTAGATAAATATTTCCAAAGCATTTACAGAATAAAGGCTGTAACAGTTCATGTTTATACTACAAATTGTTCCTGCCAATAGATGCATCAGTAATAAAGGTTCTTTTATAATCTCTTTTAGGAGGAAAAAAGGATTTAAATTCCAGTTCCACTTTTACTAGCTATGAGTCCTTGAGAAAGTCAGTTTACCTGAATGAGCTTAAGTTTTCACATCTGAAAAATGGGTATAATAAATTAGGTCTCTTGTGAGGATTACAAAAAGTGTCACATAATCTGCATGTAATAAATAATGTTTACTTCTGCCTTTGAAAAGGTTTTATTTTGACATAACATTTCCCAAATTTACCCATAACCACTAAGGTTTTCTGCCTATCTTAAATACAACTCTGCTGAAAAACAACTTTATGATGTAGATCAATTTTAAAGCATTTCAGCTGACAAGTACGTTGTGAACCTAGGTAATAAGATGTTTACATTCAAATGAACAACACAAAAAATTATCCTTCTGATATAAACTAAACTACTTAAAAATTGTTTATTATTATATCTCATTTGCTCCAATGGACTCTGAGGGGGCTTAAACACATAAAAATAAAGTGAAGATACAAAATTATACCAGAAAACTCAAGCTAACGATAGTTATTAGCTTCTTGGCAACTACACAGCATGCTTCACCTAGTAACAGACCCAGCAAGACAGCAGGAACACGCTCTTTCCAAAAGTAAATTCTAAGACCAAGTTATATTCATGTGAAGATCTGAACACCAAAATAGAAATATCCTCAACAGTTTTGCAAAGGCACAGAAACATTCTTACATGATATAAATTAAAAAACCAAAAAGAAAGAGGAAAGGAGAGGGGTGGAGTTATTGTTTAACAGGTACAAAGTTTCAGTTTTGTAAGATGAAGATTTCTGGAAATGGTTGGTGGTAACAGTTGCACAACAATGTGAATGTTCTTAATGCCACTGAACTGCACATTTAAAAATGGTTAAGACAGGGGCTGGCCCCGTGGCCGAGTGGTTAAGTTCACGTGCTCCGCTGCAGGCAGCTCAGTGTTTCGTTGGTTCGAATCCTGGGTGCGGACATGGCACTGCTCATCAAACCACGCTGAGGCAGTGTCCCACATGCCACAACTAGTAGGACCCACAACGAAGAATATACAACTATGTACCGGGGGGCTTTGGGGAGACAAAGGAAAAAAATAAGATCTTTAAAAAAAAATTTTTAAAAATGGTTAAGACAGTCAATTTTATATTATGCATATTTTCCCACAATTAACAACAAAACAAAACCCAAAGGGAAAGAACTCTGGGATTAAATAGTGGAATGAAGGCTTCTTTACATAATCTGCCACCTCCCAACTCCCACTCAGTATCAAATTAAAATGAAAAGGAAGGAAGAATGGAGGGAGGGGAGAAAGGAAGAAAGGTAAGTAGTAAACAGATAAGTTGGATGGTTCTCCAGCAGCAACTACACAGTTTAGGCATAGCCCAAAGTTATAAACTTCAAAAGTGATAGCCAAGGAAAGATAAAGCAGATTTTGAAGAGGAATGGAGAAGGCCTGTTTGGCAAAGGCTCCGAACTTGAATTAACAATTCTCATTAATACCCCAAATCTGGAGAGAAAAAATTGAATGGATTCCATTATTTTTTCCATCTATGGCTGAGAGATGTTAGTGCTCTGGGAAATAATGACTAAAACAGAGAAGGGAATTCCAGCACTATCTAGCAGAAGTGAAGATTCCAGGGCAGCACACCGAGGGCCTCCCCAGTGGAGACACAATATATCCCCCAATTACAGGGAGCGAATGTTGATATGGTGTTCATGGGCAGTAAGAATCAGAGGAGGAACTTTTACAGGAAGACAAAAAAATATCAGGGCTAACAAAAACTTAATATGCCAAGTCAGAGTTCAGGAGTAATGTGTACAGGTCACCATGACCTACTGGAGAGACAAAAGTGGAGCGGAAAGCAGCAGAGTTTATATTTTTGCAATCACAAAAGTGAGGAGAGCCAAGAATAAATCTGATATGGAGAGTAAATTCACCCACACAACGTGTGAACAAATAGAAAGACTGAGCACAGCTGTCAAGCATGAGCAAGATGAAAAAGAAAAGGCATGACAAAGAGGCAAACAAAGTGAGAGAGAGCAAGGAACACAATGAAAGACAGAGAAAAAGACAGAATGGAAGATGCAGCAAATGGGAGACCGAAGAACTCTGTCAAGAAGAAAATATAACCTGAGTACAAAGACATTCTTCACGAGTGCTTCAAGATTTGGAATTTTCAGGAATGTCAAGATAATAAACAAGAACTAAGAGGCAAGATGGAAAAACAACAAAGTGAGATAAAAGAGGAGATTAAAAATCAAATAAACAAATTGATGATCCAACATTTTTTATTATAGAATAACTAAGAAACACAAAGGAAGACAACAGCCATAACTGAAAATAAAAATATGACACAGAAAGGGCTAAGATAATCAGAGAATACAGATTTTTTTAAAAGAGAGATTAAATCAATCAGAGAAAAATAAATAAAATTGGGTACGAGATAACCCAACCTTAGGATAACCGGTGTCCCTAAAATACAAAAGAAGAGCAGCAAAGCAGCAAGCAGACAGGAAGACAGGTAAATTGGTTCTCCAGCAGCAAATACATAAGGACAGAGAGACACAGTCCAAAGCCATACTCTTCACAAAGCGATAGCCAAGGAAAAGATACAAAAGATCCTGAAGCACATGGAGCAGCCATGGTTAGCAGGGCTCCTACTTTGGTCTCACTTATCAGAAGCCATAGAGGTGAATCAACAAAAGCCAAGAAAAATAAAAAGTATTCATAGATATGTATCGTGGCTCCCCCCAAAAGCAGGGCCTGAGAAAAGGACTGTGTGCAGGTAGTTTATTTGGGAGGTGACTCCTGAGGGCAGAAGTGACAGACTGGGGAGAATGAGAGGGAAGGAGAAAAAGTTAATAGAAGATTGTGCTATCAAGTTCACTGCTACAGGTAATGGGGGCTTAATTTCTACGGTCCTTTCCAAGAAACATATACAACGTCTACCAAAATTGTCTATCAAAAAATAGGAAGCAGGAGCTTATCCCTCATCAACTGAGGGCTGTCCTTGGGGGTGTTAACTCTGCCAGCACTTGAGGTGAGTATGGGCTGGGACCAGCAAGCTTCAGACAGGATGAGGAGCTGTGAGCGTTAAGTGCATGCAAACAGATGTAGAACTGTTCACACAAGTGTCAGCTGGAGTCAGAGGTGTGATCAAGGTGGTGGAAATTGGGCATAATATCCAATAAAAGGAAAAACGTCCCTGAGGTAAAGAACCAAATCTAAATCCTGGTCTATTGCAGCAACAGCACACCATTCAGCAGTGAAATGAAAGAACTAGACCTCCGTGCATCACTACAGGTAAATCTTTTAAATACTGAGGCAAACAAACAAAAAAACCCCAAGTTGCAGAAGGATAATTATAATTTGATTACAGCTTATATAAATGTAATAACTTGCAAAAGAATACTATTTAGAGATACATTGACAGGTAGTAAGTGACATGCACAGATATGATAAACACAGAACCTCATATGTGAGGAAAGAGAGTTTGCAACCAGGGATGGGAACCCAGGAGATTTTAATAGTATTTGTAATAGTTTATTTTCAAGCTGGGTGGTGGGCACAAGGATACTAACTATATTCTTCTCCTTGATTAAATATTTCATTAAAAAAAGAAACAAACTGGGTCTACAGATCAAAATAAATTACTGTGTCAGGAAAATACAGAAAATTCAATGCTGAGGTACATCCTGGTTAAGTGATTAAATTTCAAAAATAAAGCACCCAATCAAGAAAATTCCAGAAATGAAACAAACATACTTTACTTTGTAGCCATGTCACCTAATCACAAAGACCATAACTTGTTTAAAGCAAATAATTTAGCAGTAATAGTATATAAGACTGGATTTAACCACTGGAGAAGTTGCAAACTGCTATGTTTCACCTGCTCAGTTGTTTTTGAACTTGAATGAGTTGCCAATGTACGAAAACTGAAATTTTTACAGCATTAGATCACTGCATGCATTTGCATCTGTGGTACCAGTCTTATAAAAATTCAAAATCAGAACTAGACAATCTGGTGTTATTCCTTTATTTCTAAAATGAAGATTTTCGATATTATTTCTCAATCTATTATTTTGATAGTATTTCCAAACATGCTAATTTTCTAATAATTAAATTTCCTTTTGATACTTCTAACCTTATTTTATCTGAGATGTCATAATTTCTTGAAAAAAGAAAAAAACAAAAGTAAAATTAAAAAAAAAAATAAAAGCACCATTAGCCCTTCTTGAAAAATCTACTGACAGAGAAAAATTCAGCCAGTTAAGCCATACATCAGGAAAAGGACTGTGGTAAGCATCTTATCCAATTCAATATAAAAGGAATAGGAGACAAGTTGTGCAGATGTGATTACTAAATGGACTATAAGTATTACAAACTTTGAGAAAGTTATCCAAACAAATAAGGAAAGGTAGAGGAAGGTTATACCAACTACCAGAATGCTAATGCCCTCATCTCTCATGGCAGGGCTTGATACTGTCTAAATCTGAAACGTCAAGGTTTTTAAAAATCACGCCAAATTGTAATGTTCATTGTAATCTCTTTTTCTTAACGGTAGAGGACTCACTTAGGAAATACATCAATAATTCTTTGAACTGCACTTTGGTTTCTTTTTCTTTTATTAACTTCCAGCAAAACTATGTTTAATACTTTTTATTTAAAACAGGAATTCGATTATGGGTACATGGGGAATCAATACTATTATACTTTTAGTAGTTGGACATTTTCCATCATAAAACTTAGGAAAAATTAAAAAACCTAAAATTAAGAACTCATTACAATACAGCCAAATTTTTATAACAAGTATATCTATCCAGTCTTCTTTCTTTTTTCCTGCTTGTATATCTGCAATGAAATACATCTAAAATAAAGGTCAACCAATGTTAATGATGACGATTATTTATGGGGGAGGGTTTTTAAAAATTGTCTGTACCTTTTGGTATTGCTTAATTCTTTGCAATGAGCAGGCATTATTTTTGCAAAATGAGAAAGATTTTTTCTTTACCAAAGCACAACTTCATAAAAATACTGTTAAGGAATTCCTATTGAAAGCTAAGCAGGATGGTTCAGATACGTAGTTTTCTACGTACACTAATTAGCTTGTGGGGAGTCCTCAACCACTCCTTTCCCTGGCACACAGGCACACACGATTCCTACCACTAATACCCAGGTACTGAACACAAAGCCAAAAAGTATCCTACCAACCTGGCTCTAGACAGCTGCTCAATTCAGTTAGGAGCTAAACTTGCCAGGCTCAAGATCAAAATCTCTGGTAATTGCATAAAAAAACTAATTTCGCTAATGAAAGAGAGATCCATATGCTTTAGCAACCAGATACATAGGTGGCAGAACTGAAACCTTCTTATTTTTATCCATATAACACAGTCTATAAGACCATGAGTCTTAAAGTTCTTAAAAGGTTATCAATCACTCTTCCAGATCTTAAATTACTTAACTTGTCAATCACCCCTGGTTATTCCTCACTTCTGAGTCTCATATAACCAGGTCAGGCTCTGTATTTGGCACCAAGAGCCAATGCACAATCACTCCAACATCTGCAGAGACTTCCTTCAGGCACAGGTCTGGATTATCTCAGACTCAAACAAGAAGCAAATAAGGTGACAATTGAAATTTCAGGGTTCAGAAGAGAACTTCCCAAATGATGTGGAGGGCAAGTTATTCCTAATTAACTATAACGAAAGAAAGTTAGCACAGACCTGTAGAACCTGTGGTTTTAAGCTAAACTGAATGCTAGTGGGCCTGTGAGAATAGGTTAGCAGCAAAGTACACACCTAGATAATTAACTCAGTCCTGTAGTTCACCTGAATATGGAAGAGTATCTTCCCAACACAAAAATTTCACCTTAGGACTAGATGACAACAACTGGTCAACAAGTTTAATTGCTCCTTGAGGCCGCACTTGAAATATGACAATAAAACTCATCAGCGGTCAAGGAGGCTTGTCTTCTATTCACTGTTCGCATGTGTCTCTTCTCTCAAGTTAGGTAGATAGAAGTTAATGAGGAGGAGAGCTTACTCCATTTAAAATGTACCAAGTACATGACAACTAAATGTAGTTTGTGATTCTATTCTGGAAAAAAAGGCATTATTGAAAAACATCAACAAAACTGGAATGGACTGTAAATTAGATAAAAGTATATATCAATGTTATGTGACTCTAGTAACGTATGGTGGTTATGTAAGATAAGCCTTGTTCTCAGGAAGCTAACAATTAGGTATTAACAGGTTAAGGAGCATGATGTGTGAAACATGATACAAATGATACAGGAAAAATAAATTATATACATAGATTTAGAGAGAGATGAAACGAATGTGGCAAAATGTTAATAACTAGTGAATCTGGATGAAGGGTAGATGGAATTCTCATACTATTATCACAACTTTTCTGTAAGTTTGAAATTACTTCAAATTAAAAGTAAAAAAAAACTAAAACGAACCAGCTGCATTTATTTTAAACTTAACATCAAAATCTAAATGAAAAGGAAGGGAGAAAGGGAAATAAATCTTCACTCCGTCATATCTCTGAGCTGGACATAGCGCTGAACATTTTACAAAGGTTATTCTACAGAATACGAAGAATTTCAGCTCTAAGTCAATAACAGTAAAGGAACAAATTTGTAAGACAGTATAGCAAACAAATTTCTAAGACAGAAATAGCATCCCATTCCAGAGCAAAGGGGAACATGCTTACTGCCCATGATAAAAGACTCAGCGTTCCTCTCCTAGGCAGACACAAAATAACCAATAACCATTCTATAGATAAGAGTGATAAGGTGAGTTTTACTTGCACCAGGGTGAGGATTATAACCCAAGAAGGTAGTTTGCACAAAGAAAGCATTCTAGAGAAGCATGGTTTTCAGTAGTCTTAGACCTTTTTAGAACAAAGAACATACATTAAACATGCCCAGGATACAGATTCATCAAAGTTTCAAAGAGGTAATCAGTCGCCAATTAGCAGGTCAACATGACCCCGAAGTCTGGGAAAGGGAACTTAGCTGCAGGAGTCCTAATAGGGGCGTTCCTGAAAGGGCCTTGTAGGAGTGGAAGTCTTCTTTATCTTGAGAGAGGGCATTCCTTACGTCAATGGTTAAAACAGATGTACAATGCATGTTTGACAGGCCATAAGTCAGGCATCTTTAGTTTAAGCTAAAGCCATTTTGAACCAGAATAGCTACCCCATATACCTCAGTATGTGAAAATCTCGTCACCTTTATAAGACAGTGTACTGCCTGAGCAGAATAGTCTGACCCTCTTCACATTGCCCAGTGGGAAGAAGAGGGGCTTGGGGAACCAAAACAAGAAAATGTTGATACTCTGGCTACTGCTCTTGCTGTGAATAATAAAATCCTTTTCTCCCATGCAGGGGTCTCATGTTTTCTGCACCCATCCATGGAACTGTGGGGTACTAACTCATAGGGTAAAATCACAGATGCCTCCCATTCTTGACACTAAGCGTTTTCTGTTAACATCATCACAATAGCCCTGTAAAGTTCAGCAAAACACTGCAGGGTACAAGTAAGGGATTCCACAAATAGCAGTTATTATTATCCTCATCATTGTCATTATTAACTCTTGCACCAATCCTATAAACTTGGACTCAATATCATCATCTTACAGCTGACAGGTTTTTTTTTTTTAAAGATTTTATTTTTTCTTTTTTCTCCCCAAAGCCCCCCAGTACATAGTTGTATATTCTTCGTTGTGGGTCCTTCTAGTTGTGGCATGGGGACACTGCCTCAGCGTGGTTTGATGAGCAGTGCCATGTCTGCGCCCAGGATTCGAACCAACGAAACACTGGGCCACCTGCAGCGGAGCACATGAACTTAACCACTCGGCCACGGGGCCAGCCCCATGACAGGTTAATTAACCTGCCAAGAGTCAGTCAGTCACACAAACGGGGCTGGGATTTCATCCTTTCCATTACTACCATGTCATCTCATGGCTTTAAAATTCTGAACTCATTTGGTGAAGCTACAAACTTCATATTATATCAGAACAGCTGTTCATTCTTCAAGTAGGTGTTAAACACCGTCTATGTTGCAGGCACTTTGCTGGTGCTGGGGAAATAATAGTGAATAAAACATGTTCTCTGTCTTAATGAAGCTTATAGAGGAAACATACACCAAAACAAGTACAAATACATAAATAAAACAATTAACTCCTAAGTGTTATGATGAAAGCATCCAAGGGACTGACACAGAGAATAACTGGAGGACACACTTTCCAAACTATAGGTTGTCAGCTGGGACTAAATTCAGTGAGTCCCAATGAACATTTTTAAAAAAATGAAATAGCATAGAATAGAAAAGAATGTACACACATTATAAGGTAAGTATTTTGTGAAACTTCCATCTTGTATAAAGGGTCATGAAATAAAATGTATTTCTTTTAGGCGCAGGGAATAATCTATGCAATGGGAATGAAAAGACCTTGCTATGTTGGAAAAACAGAAAATAACTGTGGCTAGGATCCTACAGAAAGAAGGGATGGAGTGGTATGAACTGAGATTGCAGAAAAAGACATCAAGTTCTGGTAGAGTCTGTGCAATGTAGTTTTAAACAGATAAATGACATGATTCGATTGACATTTTAGAAGTCACTTTCCTCCACAAGGACAATGGATTGGAGGGAGGGCAAGAATGGGAACAGAAAGACCCATCAGAAGGCTGTTGCAAACAGCTGATACAGGGGATAATGGTAGCTTGGTGTGGGGTGGGCAAAGGGAGGGGCAGCAGTGATGGAAAAGAGTGGATGGTTCCAAGATAGTAGATTGAGGATTGAATCAACAGGACTTGCTGAAGTGAGGCATCAGAATCATGCTCTAAACTTGAGTCATGCTCAAATATTGCGGTTCCATGAAGATACCATGCTCTTCCACGTGTCTGTGTCTATGCACATGCTCTTTTTGGAATACCCTACCCCTTCCCAAGCTCTCACTCCAATTACTTGGTACACTCCTACCCATCCTCTCCAACATTACCTTTTCCACAAAGCCTTCCCTGACACTTAGGAGCCGTCCTCTCCATGTTCCCTTAGCACTGCACATATGCTTCTAATACAGTGGTTACAGACTACACTGCAATCACCTGTTTACATATCTGTTTCACAAGTTAGTCCGGAGCCATTCCAGGGCAGAAACCGTATTTTATTCACTTTCAACCTTGGGACTGATGATAGCGCTCAGAAAACTGCAGACCCATTAATCAAAGTTTGCTGAATGAATGTGCCATTTCATGTAATACTTCATTTCTAAACTAGCAAAGGGATCCCCATTTGTGAAGATATGTATTGCACATATTATTTTTTTTTTGATGACGATTAGCTCTGAGCTAACATCTGCCACCAATCCTCCTCTTTTTGCTGATGAAGGCTGGCCCTGAGCAAACATCCGTGCCCATCTTCCTCTACTTTATACGTGGGACGCCTGCCACAGCATGGCTTGATATGCAGTGCGTAGGTCTGCACTTGAGAT
Organism: Equus quagga; assembly: GCF_021613505.1. NCBI lineage: Eukaryota > Metazoa > Chordata > Mammalia > Perissodactyla > Equidae > Equus > Equus quagga. Next base: position 43,420,018 of record NC_060277.1, on the reverse strand, counting down.
CTGAACCAGAGAACCCTTGGATGCCGAAGCGGAATGTGCAAACTTAACTGGTGTCACTGGGCTGGCCCCTCTATTGCACATATTTTTATTTATCCTCATTTCAGATCATCCCTCAATAACTCCATATTCGGAGAAATATATATTTGCTTAGTTTATGTTGCTATACAAACCTGTTAGATACTGTTTAATGATCAGATTGTGCTCCCTGCCTTCACAAACTACACAGCATAGTATATGGGGAAGAGCTCATTTTGAAGTTAGACAGATCTCCGTTCACACACCAACTCTTCAATTTATTGACCATGTGGCCTTGGGTAGGTTATTTAATCTCTCCGGATCTCAATTTGCTCAATTATACAATAAGGTTAATACTTTTATGTCATAAGTTTGTCAAGGGATTTAAATGTGAACGTACAGTAACCACTACAAATATACACTCAATATGTATTAGTTCCTGCTTCTCCAACTTACCTTCTTTACAAGGAAGAATATAGCCTTTGCAAAAGCAAACACAAAATGTTTCTGGCCAAGGCACAAACTTTACCTAATGGCTAAGAACGGAAACCATCTTATCTCTCCATAAACACAAAGCTTGGACACCGAGGCCCAAAACTACCTACCCTGGACATAGTTTACTGTCTATGTTAACATGCCTATATTATTTCTTTGCCTTCATTAGCATAATTTTACTATTCTAGGAGACTCCTGCCCAGACAACTAACTGGATTGTTCATTACAAGGACTTCCTGAAAAATCTATCAATTCTTCAATAGAAAGCATCAACAGTTTATGCCCTAAGATGCCTCGCACTCCTCATTTTGCACTTTCCATCAAACTTAAAACTGCTAAGATCAGTATTCATTCCCAATCAAGCCATCTCCTCCACTCCCCTCCCCTGTTACCTTCTGCCACTGAAAGACCAGCCTTAAACCATATTTCAAATTCTCAGTAAAATCTGACCTTGCTTCTCAGAGACACTACAAAAACACTATCAAGCTGGTGTTCTCCCTTACCCCAGTAAGGCATAAACTCAGTTTTGTCTTATCAAAAGGTCCAGTGGTGATATTTGGGAAGCTGGCAGTGAATAGGGCAATACACCTACAGGCATAAAGACAAGGCAGAGGGATTTCCCCACAAAAGTCCAGAAATACTGTAAAAATGAACTAAGAGAAATTATATACCAAAATATGTCCACTAATATGTCCATTAGTAAAGAGGAAGAGGATTTATCAAGACTACAACAGAAAGTTTCATTGCAAAATGTCATAGGTGGCCAATGCATTTTAAAAGTTATTTTTAATGAATTCTAGATTTATGTTCCAGTGTTTTATTCCCTTCCTCATCATAGAGCAGTCTCATATTATCTTTGGAGTTACCGAAAATAATGCTAGGACAGGCAGCCAAAGTGACTGCAAGAGAAATGACCAGTTTTAAACTTGGATCCTTTCGAATAAAAATTCAGATACATCATCAACTTCCTCAAATGTAAAGAACACTCATTTCTATCGGGTCTAATCATGGCCCACTGACTTTCTACCCAGGTAAAGTATACAAAGCTGTGGGGTGGGAAGGAGTGAGGGAAGCAACATGTTCCTTTTCAGATTTACTTTTTGATGCGGGGTCAGTGAGCCGAGGAGTCCGGATGGTATGGCCAAAATTAAGAGCTCTGTTTAATTGGCTTAAAGTAAGCGCTTACATAAATTCTAAATGTAGTAGAAATTAATCCAATGTCTTTCAAGTTCATGTGATGTGAGTTAACCTTTGGTAAATGAAAGCTTGTTTAAGTTTGTTGGTTTGATTGAAATAGTCTTCTTGTCAGAGTTGCCGGTATTTGCATATGATGCAGGCATGCAGCCTGGGTTTACTAGTCAAATAAGTTTACATTGTCTGTTAAATTCATCAGCAAGATAATAGCTTTAAATGATGACCAGTTTTGCCTAATGTCTCATGAGGTTTTTGTGGGTAATCTGAACATAATTGTTGGAAACAAATGGTTTAAATAGATAAAAGTGGGTACAATAACTGTTTTATGGTCTGTATACTTGGGGGGAAAAAAAACCCAGCTTTGAAATTCTTTTTGGTAACAATCTTGAGTTTTGCCAAGTTAAGTTAAATGAGAAAACAATCTGAGTATCTGGGTCATTTTTGGATTGAATAGAACACAAACATTATTGCTAAACGTATATAAGTTATCTACTTTTGGCTTCTTATTGTAAAGAGGCTAACAGCATTTGGGTCTATTAAAAAGCATGCCTTGTGTTTTATTGTGAAGTGGCATGTTTCTAGAAATTATGAAGTGTTTAGAATGCTGATGTAAAAGACAATTCGTAATTGCTTAGCTTTTTAGTGTTTACTATGGTTTGTTAAGGGTTAAAAGTTCTTATTAACCTATATAATTAAAGCTACTGGGAATTAATAAGGGAAACAGCTCCGTATTCAAGGAAAGTAAAATGTATGTTTTCAGTAAATAAGGTATAAAGAATGGAAATATTTTGTTTGTTGGGTTAAGAAAGATAAATTTGTCCTAAAGTACTAGAAAGTAAGAAAGAAAGCATGGGACAAATTCTGAAGGCAAAAAGAAAGTTGTAGAAGGTTTGTGAAGGAGAAATTCTGAAAGGAGTTTTATGCTAGTAAACCTGGCTAAGATTAAAATGAATCTAATTAACTAAGTGGGTTTTAATATGAAAAAGTAAACTGGTACAAAAATTAGAATTTGGTTTTCTCTCTCAAAAGGTTAATTTTCTTGAATTTTTGGCCCGCTCTAAGTCTACCTAAAAGACAGAATCTGGCTTGTTAAAACAATTTGTTAGGTTTGGAAAAAAAGAGGTCTCTTAAAATTTTGACTGTTTAGCTATTTACCCTTGACTATATGTTGTCATTTTGAGTATATACCTGAGCATTGTTTCACAGTGAGCATTGTTTCCTATTTGAAGAAGTATTTTAAAAACTTTTGATTTTTTTTTTAAAGATTTTATTTTTTTTCCTTTTTCTCCTCAAAGCCCCCCGGTACATAGTTGTATATTCTTTGTTGTGGGTCCTTCTAGTTGTGGCATGTGGGACGCTGCCTCAGCGTGGTTTGATGAGCAGTGCCATGTCCACGCCCAGGATTCGAACTGACGAAGCACTGGGCCGCCTGCAGCAGAGTGCGCGAACTTAACTATTCAGCCATGGGTCCAGCCCCAAAAACTTTTGATATTTTTGACAAGCTTCTCCCTCAAAAATATTCAAATCCTGAATGAAGGCTTTCTTTTGACCTTGTGGAAGGAAAAAGAATTTCTCTGAGGATTTTCAGAGGGCCCTTGAGACTTCTCAAAGAAATTTGTTCTCTCTCTTCCTATAAGGAGGAAAATACTAAATTAATTAGGCTTATTTGGTCTATTAAACTACATGGGGAAGCACTGTCAAATAAGTGATGATAAACTTTCCTAGGTGGTATTATTTGGGTAAATGCTATTAATATAGGTGTCTTAAAATTATATAACATTCCTAAAATTCTGATCTGTCCTGGTTATCAGTCATAATTTTAGTTATTATCTAGAAGTGTTGTATGTCACAGAAGTAGCCAAGTTTCTTTGTCAATTGCCCTTTTGAGTCTTTTGTCCATTTACAGATAGTTGCTGTTTTACTCTGATGCTTTTTGCTTTTGCAAATATGTTTCATCTTCAGAGCAATCCCTGGAAAGGATTCTGACACAAGATTCTAAACTATGGCTTTCTTTTTTTTTTTTTTTTAAAGATTTTATTGTTTTCCTTTTTCTCCCCAAAGCCCCCCGGTACACAGCTGTATATTCTTAGTTGTGGGTCCTTCTAGTTGTGGCATGTGGGATGCTGCCTCAGCGTGGTTCAATGAGCAGTGCCATGTCTGCACCCAGGATTCGAACCAACGAAACACTGGGCCACCTGCAGCGGAGCACGTGAACCTAACCACTCGGTCACGGGGCCAGCCCCTAAACTACGGGTTTTTGATAAACTTTCAGATTGTAAAACTGAACTGGGTAAGAAATTAAAGAATTCTAACAGAAACTGAGCTCACAGATCTGCTAACAGAAGATTAAGCTCAAGAATCAATTATACAGGACTGTGTGAACTGATGAGGATGATCATAACTTTTTATGACTTCTGTTTCAAATATTGTTGAGTTTTGATGTGTTGTTTTGTTTTCTTAGAATTAAAGAAATCTTTTTCTCTTTTCTCTTATGCTAACTATGACTTACAGCAATTTAGTGAAATTATACCTTTATGAGCAAAACTGAAACATTTATCTTTTTCTCCCTCCCTGATCCCTCCAGAATTTGGAAACTCTTTTTGAGTTTGGTTATTTCATGGCAGTATCTGCCTAAGTTCAATAAGAATCTATTCTCCTTATAACAGGACACATTGGTTATATTACCAAGGCTTTGACTGGAATGTCGTATTTGAGAAATGTACAGGCTCAGATATGACAATACTGCCTTTGAGGAATAAGGTTGACTTTCTGGAAATAAAGCCACCTGGAAATATGCGCCTGGTACCTTGTTTACAGAGATTCTAGCAATCTTACCTGGTAAGTAAGGAAGCTTGCTTATCTGGCAGATGCAAGGAACCTCAGAATATTTTGGGGGACCTAGAGAAGAGAGGACTCCACCCAAACCTGTAGGTACTACAGGTAAAATCTGATGGCAAGTCCTTGGCTTGGCTTTTCTGGCCTTGAGAGACCTTTACAATCAATCTGAGATTCCTAATAAAAGATTCCAGCAAAGCAGATTTTAAAAAGCCTGTATAATCAATTGCTATTCTTGTTGCACTTATGTAAATAATTGGACCAAGTTTTACTGAAATGACACTTATTTTGCAAACCAGTTTATCTTAATTTGGCTATCTTTTATAAAAGTGAGGGTGATTTTAGAGAGAAAAATTATGTTTCAGTAGAAGCTATAGTACACATTCATGGATATTAGATTCTAGCTCTTCTCTTCTACAAGATTCATCTATTACTAATCATAATGTCTCCTTGTGGCCATCCATCTCTGATACCAGGGAGTTCCCTGGCCACAATCAAGCCTTTTCCTTCAATACTACTGCCCAAATACTAACTAGATGTGCCCTGTCACAGGTGGATCATAAACAACAAGTTCCAAAGGTGAAGTCCCCAACTTATCGATACACACAGGATGGACTATATCAAATTTGGGATGAATATATTTGGCTCACTCCTACTAGTGGTCAACTCAGTCAAAAGGCCACTCTATGTTGGGAACAAACCAATCACACCTGTGATACATGGCCTAATAGCACCCGACCTATGGGAAAAATTCCCAGTTATATGTGTTCTCATATCATAGCCTTAAGAAATACTGATTGGTTTGGGATTGACTGGGATAGATGGCCCAGCGTACGTTGGTTATCCCCTAATGGCACTCAGTGGTTATCTGGCTCCAACTTATGGCCTTGGCTGCCACCTGGATGGATTGGACGATGCACCCTAGGTTTCAACGCACCCTAGGTTTCGTCTGGATGCAAGGTAGAACTACATTTACTATATCTCCTCCTGCTAACCTACCCAACCTGCAACAGCACTGGACCCACTCTGTCTTCCACTGGTATGACCACCTTGCCTCAGTTTTCCTTCCCCAATTAGGAATTGAAAGTGTCATCTGGCACATGGAAGCTCCAAACAAATTTACTATGAAAACATTGAATGATACACAACATAGCCTTTCGCTGCTCGATTTAGAAGTATCCCAAATGTGTAAGGCAGTCCTCAAAAACCGAATGGCACTGGATGTCTTGACAGCAGCACAGGGGGGCACTTGTGCCATTATAAAAACTGAATGTTGTGTTTATATTCCTGACTACCATCAAAATATCTCTGCCTTCCTATCTGATATGAGCCACCAAATTAAATCCATGTTTGATCCTACCCTATCTCTAAATGATTGGTTGAACTTATGGTCAGGTCCAGGTTTCTAGACTACTATCAAAACCTTATTCAATTGGGTTAATCATATTGCTTGTATTTCTTATTATAATTTGTTGTCTATTTCATTGTTTGTCTTCCACACGTCAACAAAGTTTCACCTCCTGGACTACCTCTCATCAAATGATTGTCTCGTCTCCAGAGGCTCTGTATACCTTACCTTGTCAGCCTTGGACTCCACAGGCACAGCCTTCCAGTCCACTGAACTTCCTGCCTGTACCCCTATGGCCCCATTTAGGGACAGCTCTACGACCTTGTACAGCCGGAAGTAGTTATAGAAGACTGAACATCCTCCATATCCCCAAACTATTTCGGGGCCAAATGGGTTCAGGGGGGTTTATGATGAGGATTATTTTAGGCTGGTTACCTTTAATAAAAGCAACTCTGAGGAGCTTGCCCTCAGAGTTTGCTTGCCCTTTGTTGGGAAACATTTACATTTGTAAGGGAAATCTCCATCTGTAAAGATGCCACCCTCTTTGCACCAGGAGGAAGGTGGGATGGTGTCATCTCTGGAAACTCTTAATGGGGAAGGCAAGGACTTAAGTTGTTTACCGTCTGGCAACCTCATGTAACTGACACGCCCCCCCCCCCCCCCAACATCCTCCTTTGTCTTTAGCTGAAGATAGTATTTAGGGTGGTGGCTTCTGGCCTTTACTTAACCCTATTTCATTCTTATCTAAAAGCTATAGGACCACCCAATAGCCAGACCCCCACCTGCACTGATACCATTTTAACTTTTTTACATATTCTTTCCTTTGTCTTGTAAAGAGATAACTCACATACCTTTGCCTTAAATTTAGCCCTACCCTCAGCTCAGTTTTGCAGCAGCAACATGCCAGCACCAGCTCTGACTGCCCGTGGGTCCTGTCCCCACGCAGCAGCTCTGACTGCCCATGGGTCCTGTCCCCATGCCAGCAGCACCTCCTCCTGTCTGTGGGTCCTGTCCCCATGCCGGCAGCAGCAGCAGCTCCCCATGCCAGCAGCATCTCTGGCTGCCCGTGGGTCCTGTCCCCATGCTATTCCATACTAGTCTCTAAATAAAAGAGCACTACTGCCAGATCTTAAGAGTCCAAGAAATCTTTCTTTCCACTCCTCAGCTCACCGACCCCGCATCACTTTTCACCCTGAGAAACTATCTGGGCCACAGGCCCGACCCTCCACCGGGTTTGCCTCAGCAGCTCCAGCAGCTCCAGAGAAGGGTGAGGAGGCGCTAGAAACAAACAGGGTTTCCGCGGAACCCCCCTCCCGCTGACTGAGGACTGGCTCACAGCAGTGAAAGAGTCTCGGGGTGCCAGCCTCCGCGGGGGTCCTCCTGCCAACTCCCGGATCCGTACCTGACAAGCGATAGACCTGCGGAAGCCACACGCCATGGCCCGCTCCACGAAGCACGTCAGGGCCGGCTGGCACCCTGCCTCGCCCCGCCCTCCTCTGCATGCCCCGCCTCCGCGCGCCGGAAGCCGGCCCCGGAGGGTGCTGCCGGCCAATCACGGAGCCGCGTGCCCCAGCACTAACCTCTGCCCCGCTGCCGCGAGGGCGCGCGGGAAATCCCGAGTGCATCTGTAATCCCGCGGGCCGCTGGGGCCATGGCCACCTCGTCGGTGTCCAAGGTACGTGAGGGAAGGCGCCCACTAGGGCTCCTCCGCCGCCTCTCTCCTTTCCGTAGAAGGGATAAAGCGGAAGTTACAGAGGCTTCGGTGTGCCGGCGTGAGGGGAGGCAATGGCGGGCCAAGCTAGGGCTCTTCGCTCCAGGTCTACTTGAGGCCAACTTTGCTTGGGGAGCGACGGCGCCGATCTGCTTTAGCTACCTGGCTAGGAGGACTTTTAAGTTCTGGTTTGTGGAGGCCGGATGCTCCGACGATGTGCCCCCGTCTCCTCTCCTTTTTCCTTCTCATAGATACGTACTATGCGCCAAGCGCTCCTAGGTACCGAGATACAGCAGTAAACCAAATAGGTTGTTTCTGCACTCAAAGACATTAAACACAGATAAACTGATGATCACAAATTGTGATAAGTGTAAGCAAGAAGGTTCTAAGTGAGAGAACAGGAGAGCGACATAAACCTAATATAGATTGCCGGGGGTCAGCGAAGGCCTAGAGAAAGTGACATTTTAGCTGAGATCTGAAAAATGAGTAGAAGTTAGTCAAGCAAAGGATTGGGAGGCAGGGGCGCTGTTCTGGCAGAGAGAGTGGCATGTTCTTTGGCTCAGAAGATAGAAATAAAGTGGCATATTAGAGGAATTGAAAAATCAGTATAATCAGAGAGTAGAGATAGAGGGAGCATTATAAAAAATGAGAACGAGAAAGTAGTGTGTGTTGTGTGTGTGTGTGTGTGTGTGAGATGAGATCATGTAGGCCTTCCCATTTGGGCTGCCTCGCTTGCCAGGAATTGCAAGACATGATAGTGTAGTTGGTAAGAAGAAAACGCTAGAGTTGTATTGTCCAATGTGACAGCCACTAGCCACGTGTGGCTATTTAAATTTGAATCAAAATAAAGTAAAATTAAATAAAGTTGAAAATTCAGTTCCCATTTCAAATGCTCAATAACCATATGTGGCCGTGGCTACTGTATTAGCACAGATCTGTGATGTTTCCATCATTATCGAAAGTTCCATTAGACAGCCCTACTACAGACCAAGTAAAGTAAGACCTTTCCTAATATGAGTGCAACCGGAAGCCCCTGAAGTTAAGCTATCTGATAAAGCTGAGAAAGCAAATGAAGAAGCTGCAAAGACATTTCTCCCTACATTAAATCAGTGGATTAGTGAAGAAGGCTATACCATGGATCTAATTTTTAATTTTGATTAAATTAATATAAAAAAAATTTTTAGGCGTTCATAAATCTTAGCTTTTATTACTTCTTTCAGAGGATTACTGTGAGGATCACATGAGATAATGCATCTGAGAGGATTTGTGAAATCATAAGAACTATCTTAATGGCTGTGCTTTCCAAGACTACATATCAAGGAGGAACTACCAGCCATTGGGTTTATGGTTACAAAGGATTGACTGTGATGCTAGATTTAACTGTGCTAGTACTTTTTATTAAGATTGGTACTGTTTTTGTTTTGCCCTGGTTATAAAGTTCCCGAGGTTTTGAGTGGTCTGTCCCCTAATCTTTTTTGTTGCATAAGCCTCTCTTATTTTTGTCTATCTTGCAGAATTGTGAGGTTTTTTTTTTTCAGGAAAGCATTTATGGCATTGTAACAGAAATGCTTGTATTGAGATGATTATGAAGGAGACTTACATAAATAAGAATCTTTAAGGACTGTTTCAGGAATTGAGGGAACTGCCAGCTTTTTATTTTTTTATATAACCTATCTCAACTTCCCTTTCCTGGTCATATTTTCTGGCTTTTGGCTCTCCTTCTAGACTTCTTCCTCCATCTCAAACAGCATCACTTGATCAGCTGTTCAAAGTGGTTAACCGTATTAGTACTACTGCCATATTATTAGCATCCATTCCTGGCACTCTTCATATCTCACTCCTTCAGAGCTCCTTTTCCTTTACTGAATTGCAGGTGATTATAGAAAGGAGGCAATGACAAGCTTGTTGCGGTACTACATGATTTTTCTAAATGTGTATGCACATTCCAAATAGTTCGACTAGTTGCAGATATAGTAGTATAAGGCACAATTCTTATTTTGGATCCTGTAATCCAAATGGCCAGTTTATATTTGCACAGCTGTCTTTAGCACTATCCTGAGATGACTTTTTCTAGGTATGTATCTTTCATTCTTTCTTCATTTTCCATAGAAATGGCAGTCTTTCAGAAGCTATCCATTATGTATGGCTTTAGGATTGGTAGAATTAACACAGAACCAGTAGCTTGAGGGCTATATATCACTAGTCAAATAATGTTACGAGACTAAATGTAAGTAGGAAATTACCAGGAAAATTACTCGGCAAGCATTCACTCATTCCGTATATTGATGGCCTAATGTATATGTTAACACTATACTAAACATGGGGAAAACAATTATGAATTGAATGCAATCTGCACTGAAGGTGCTGACAAGCTAGCTTGGGAGACAGACCCATAAATAACTATGATACAGAATGGGAGTGATTTAAAACAAAGCAAAATAAAGATATTCAAGTACTGTGAGATCTCAGGAGAGGGAATAATTCTGACTACAGAATTGGGGAAGGTTTCCCAGAGCAGGTGAGTTTGAGTGGAACTTTAATGGATAAATGAATAAGAGTTTATCAGATGAAGAAAGGTATGTAAAGTGAGACAATAGCCAAAATTATCTATTTCCTGTCAAGGATCTAGATACTTGGTGTTTAATTAAATAATAAATAACTTCTCTTGAGATGGGAGAACGTCACTATTTTCGATCTTCGTGATCTTCATTTTAATTTATGTAGCCCTTCAATTTAATCTAAGTTTTATAAAAATGGAAGCTTTGTGGGTTTAAATTTCATCAGCTTTTATTTTCTTTGCCTCTTAGATCAGGTCACAAAGAACAAAATCAAAGATGAGCATCCCATGGGAAGGAAGAGAAAGAAATGGATAGTCCCCTTGTTGTTTAAGAATTTTCCTTCTTTAATTCAGATAGAAGAGATGTCATTTCTTAGCACTTTAAAGAAATGTCTTTTTTAAAAAATCTGCTTATCCATAAAATACTTGGTTAATCGGATTTGTCTGCTCTTTAGCTTTGACTTTATGCTTTTTTTCTTTCTTTTTTATAGGGCTGTTTTGTGTTTAAGCCAAACTTCAAGAAGAGAAAGATCTCTGTGCCAATAGGTAAGATGTCTTATGGTCAGATTTGTTGGTTTTCCTCCTCCAAGTCTTAAACTTTAAGAACTAAGCTAACCATAATTGAATTTAGTAATTCTCTTGTCTAAGCTTGGCTTACTTACCCTGTTGATGTAGCAGATATGTTCTGAGGTGTAGATCCAAGGGATCAGGGGACACCCCAGGATTCTAATCTAAAAGGGAATCCAAATATACCTTCAAAAGGCAAATTGAAAGTAAATTTCCTTTGAATGATATGTCACCATGTTTTAAAAAAGATTGTCTTAAAAATCTCAGTGGTTTCCTGGGGTGAGGTAGGGGGAATTGACTGTAAAAGGGCAAGAAAGACTTTTTGGAGTGATGGAAATGTTCCTTAGATTGAGGGGGTGGTTAAATGGGTGTATACTTTTGCTAGGACACATCAAACTGTTAAAATGGGCATATTGTATTTTATTATTTGTTAAATTATACCTCAATAAAATTAAATTATTAAAAAAGAAGATACTGCCTTCATTGTCTTCATTTATCTCCAGATATCTATTTAGTGATCCAGTTACGAAGACTTGACTTCTGGGCCAGCCTGGTGGCGCAGCGGTTAAGTTCACGCGTTCTACTTCAGCGGCCAGGGGTTTGCCGATTCCAGTCCCGGTGTGGACATGGCACCGCTTGGCATGCCATGCTGTGGCAGGCGTCCCACATATGAAGTAGAGGAAGATGGGCACAGATGTTAGCTCAGGGCCAGTCTTCCTCAGCAAAAAGAGGAGGATTGGCAGCAGATGTTAGCTCAGGGCTAATCTTCCTCAAAAAAAAAAAAAAGACTTCTTCAAACAAATCACAATATTACTGTTAGTCAGAAACACAATATTACTGTTAGACAGAAAGTGTTATTGCACTGGTTCTCAATGGTGGCTACACATTAGAATCACTTGGGGAACTTTTTAAAGAAAAAAGTTATTTTTGTTTTTGTTTTTTTCCTGATAGGATGGTAGATTCCATGCAGTTGCAAGAAATAGTATAGAGTTCACCTGTGCTCTTCACCTAGTTGTCCCCAGTGGTAATATTTTGCATAATTATAGTATAGTATCACAATGAAGGAACTGACATTGGTACAATCCACCAATCGTATTCAGATTTCAATTTGGGGAAGTTTTTAAAGACACTAATGCCCAGACCCCGACCCAGACCAAGTGAAGCAGAATCTCTGGGAGTGGGACCCAGCGCCCCACAGGCTGATTGAGTATTTACACTCAATAGTAAGCACTGTGAAAATTCATTCCAATGGAAAAATTGTGACATGGAATTAAGCATACTCATGCACTAGTTTTTAATTAAAAAGGAAAAACTGAACTATACCATTGTTTGACTAAGGACATAAATAATTTGAATACATAGAATGGGATTTTTTGAAATCATGATATGCTGCAGACCTTAGGGTCTTAATCCTTCGGTTTGAGACTAGCTAGGTAAGAGACTTGTGTGCTCAAGGATAAAGTAGTAAAATAATGGTTCATATTGAGAGGAACAGCGTAGAAAGTATGACTTAGGATAAGAATCCAGTTTCTTGTTAACAGGGGAATAAACAGCGATCTTGAGCTCTACACCGTTAGAGACTTAGTTTCAAAGAAACCTGAAGCTATCTGTATTCCTTGCCCCATCAAAAATGAAAAGTGTTAGCGATGGACTTGGAAATAGTGAACAAAGAATAGCTACATTAAAATTATTTTATTTATTTATTTATTTTCTCCCCAAATCCCTCCAGTACATAGTTGTATATTTTAGTTGTGGGTCCCTCTAATTGTGGCGTGCAGGACGCCACCTCATCATGGCTGTGTCCACGCCCAGGATCCGAACCGGCAAAACCCTGGACTGCCAAAGTAGAGCGTGCAAACTTAACCACTTGGCCACATGGCAGGCCCCCAAAATTATTTTGTTTTTAAGTGATTGACTTATGAACAAATTTCTTTAATGTTGGAGATTGTTAAACTTAACTAGAAATAGTTCATTTTCAGAGAAAAGTCAATACTTGTTCCCCCATTATCCATGAAGGATACATAGCATGAAATGACATCTGATATCATCAGCAATGTAATTATATCTAACAAAATTGCTAACATTTATTGGGTGTTTATTATGTGCCAGACTATTCTGAGCAGTTTATATGTGTTAATTTGTTTAATCCTCTCAGCAAACTATGAGGAATATATTATTTTCATCTCCATTAAAATATATGAGGATGGTGCTAGTAAGTAGCAGATCTGGGATTTGAACCCGAATTGTCTGATTCCAGAGCCTGTGGCCTAACCATTACCTGATACTGCCTCGCATAATATGAGGAGAGTTTTTGCTTAGAACTTTTTGTATTGAATTTCAACTACAATTTGTTAAAATTTGTTTAAAGATTTTAGTATTAGTAAGCCTAATGTGTGTAATTGTATAATTTGAACTTTGCTTTAGAAGTACATTAAGTTTGGGGTTTTTTTCATTGTGGTGCTCTAAGAACAAGAAATAGTGTTAGAATATAAGAATCTTAGAGGTATTGACCTTGATTATAAGCCCGATGGAGCAGGAATGAGGAAAACATATCCAGATTTTAGCACTTGCCTTCACTGGCTTCAATTCTTGAAACAGATTGCCTGGAGAAGTAGGAACATGCTCTGCATTTTGCCCACCGTCTGTCCCCTGACTTGCAGACCCTTGGGCGTATACCTAAGAGGAGACTGGTAACTCTCCCTCTCAGTGCTCTGTGGATGACTGCACATCCTGGGAAGCAGCTGGGTAGGAGTGGCGGAGCGGGGCTGGGGAGAGAGAGACCGGCTCCAGCCCTGGCGCTGTAGGAGGTGTTCACACTGAACTGAAGCGCTGTGAGTGGGAGAAGGAGGAGACCTGACGACAACAGTGACCACTTATGTTCTTCCTGTCCCCTCAGTGCTTGTTTGTATTTTACCTACCTGATCTCTAAATGACTGAGAGAAGTTAGGATAACGGGTTAAAGTGTCCTAGTGCTGTTGTTTCCCAATTTCTAACAGTTTTTTTGTTACCTATTTTGATGCAGTGTAATTCAGCACATAAAAAGTTCTTGTCTTGACTTCCCACTTTAACATTTTACTATGATTGTATTCATTATCAAAATGAAATGACTATTTTTGTTTTATATAAGGCTACCTTGTTATTCTGCTCTTAGTAGTGTATCTCCTTGCCTTTTTTGTTTGCGTTTTTATGCTATAACCTTGTCTACCATTTTACCGTATGATGACTTCAATATATTTTAAGGTGTGATAAAATTAAAAAATCAATATTTGCTAAAAATCTCAGTCAACCATGATTAGAAGGTAAGTTCCTTATCATGAAAGAGAATTTCTATCCTAAATTATCAGTTAATGTTAAAACTTAATGACAGAATGCTAGCAGTATCTCTGTAAAATCAGGAACAAAATATGGACTTTCACAATTATTTTTTTAATACTGTTAAAGTTCTAGCTGTTACAATAAAATATGAACAGTAAACAACAAGAAATATGAAGGGAAGTAGAAAACTATAAGGGATATAAAATATTTGATTAAAGGAAGAGAGCTGTAATGTTTGGATGTGAATTTTTTTAACATATTAAAAATGTCATTTTGAGCCAGCCCTGATGGCCTAGTGGTTAAAGTTTGGCAGGCTCCATTTTGGCTGCTTGGGGTTGGTTCCCAGGTGAGGAGCCATACCACTCGTCTGTCAGTTGCCATGGTATGGAGGTGGCTCACATAGGAGAACTAGAAGGACTTACAACTATAATATACAACTATGTACTGGGGCTTTGGGGAATTAAAAAAAAAAGAGAGAGGAAGATTGGCAACAGATGTTAGCTTAGGGTGAATCTTTCCCAGGGCGAAACAAAGAGTCATTTCTCCCCGACTCAATCTACAGATTTTATTTTATCCAGTCAAAATACCAGTGTAATTATTTTTGAGAAATGACAAAATTAATTTAAAAGAATGGCTTAAGATTTTTTGAACAAGAATGATAATGTTTGGTGGTGGTGGAAGACATTAATCTATTTGATATTAGAACATATTACAAAGCTACAATAATTAAAACAGTTCAGGACTGGTATAGGAATAGAGTTGGATGCAGTAGAACAAAAGAAAAAGCTCAAAAATAGTTCCAAGTATATATATGTATTTAGACAATGAGGGCATCTCAAATCAGTGGAAGAAAGGATAGATTGATTATTCAATAACTGTTTTTCAAACTGAGGGGTTGAAAGTCTGAGTCATGAAGTCAGTTTAGTGGGTCATGATAGTTTTAAAAAACAGAATAGAAAACATTTCCTATCACATGATAAGGATAAGTATTATTTGTGGGACTTTTGTTTTTGTTTCTGTTATATATATGTGTGTTAGATTATAACATAAAATGTATTTCTTAATGTGGATCATGGTTTAAAAAATTTGAAAACCACTGCAGTAAATGGTGTTTTGAAAAATGGCTATTTGGAGGAAAGCATTCAAAAAGGATATAAAATAATACAGACTAAATAAAAGGCTAGGCTAAACTATGTCAATCAAACAAAAGAACAAGAATTGTTGTACTAAGAATCATTTAATAAAGGAGAGTTCAAAGCAAATATGTGAAGCAAAGTATATAAGCCCTTAGAATAAGAGCAAATAGTGAAAATACGTTAATATTAAATGTATATACCTCAAACCAAACCCATTAAATAAAAACTGTTAGACAGACTATCTCTGGTAGGATATTTAAGAAGCTGATGACAGTGGTTGCCTCTCAAGAGCAAGATTGGTGCACTGGTCTTTGGAGTCAGAGATGGGAGGAAAATGGAGTTTTCACTGTGTACACTTTTATAAGATTTAATACATTTTTAACCAAATGCATGTATTATGGATTCAAATGAGTTAAGAGAAAATTATTAAAAGCTTCAGTGATTTATGATTACCAATGGGAAAAAAAAACCCTAGAAATTCAAAAGCAAATAATTGAAATATAATCTAAAAATTAAAAAAGATATTTTTAATCTTATAGATACAATTAATATAGTAAAAATATAAGTATATAAAGAAAATCAAATGTAAAGGACATTGAGTATTTTTTCTTCCCAAATATATATATTTTTGATTCATATAAAAAAATTCAGCCCCATCACTTACTGTGTGACTTTCCATAGAGATTTTCTAACTTTTATTATATAAAAAAGAAACTGACATTTCTTTCTGTGTTCATAGAGGACTATTTTAATAAAGGGAAAGATGAGTCTGAGGACAGTAAGCTTCGATTTGAAACTTATCATTTGATATGGCAGCAGATGAAATCTGAAACTCAGGTGAATGCTTTTTTTAATAACTTAACTTTTCTCTAATATGTAAATCTCATGTTTGTGGCTTCCCATTTTCCTTTCCACCACTTTACAAGTGTATTGATGAAATATAGGTAGTATTGGTTAACCGTATCTGTATATCCTAAATAAAACCCTTACCTTCCAGGTATTAAGTGTAGCTTCAGGTACCAGAACATGTTTATAATAATAGCTGCTAAGGCAAGGGGCCTTTTACATTTCCTCACAGCTTTTAAATGGTGGCACTCTTTAAATTATCCATTCTGTTATATAAGTAAGAAATCAAGCTGTTTCTAAACTACTTCACTCCTTCATCCTTATATCCATGTTCTTTATAATCGAGCGCTGAAAAATTTCACCATCGTAGCAAATTCATACTCTAGGGCCAACATCTTGACCAACAGCGTTGTATTTTTTTGTTTTTTAATGCCTTTAGGAGGGTTATGATGCACTCTCCAGTTTATTGCTGCTTCCCACCACTCTTATTGCGTTACGGCTACTGGCTTTGCCCGTTCATGAATTCTATGGGACCCTTGAAGGTATTTGAGTTTGCGGTTTCCAGTTTAGACCCTCTTCATTTCTTAACCTGGATTATCATACCCTCCTGACGTCCCTGCCTCTGATGTCAAACCCTTCAGATCTGTCACTAGCCCCACTGGTACCATTGACCAAATTAGGAAAGTCCTCCCTTCAGGCAGATACAGCCCCATGCCAGGCTACAGAGATTTTTCCAGCCCCTCTACCAGTGCAGCCTCTCAGATCCCCTCTAATCTGGCCTTTACAGTGCTGCCAGGTTAACCCTTCTTTACCCTCATTTAATCATGTCTCTGCTTTAAATCCTTCCAGTGGTTTTCCCCACGGGATAAAATCCAAAGCCATTAACATCACATGTGTATTTTCCTCCTCTGGCCCCTTGCTTATTTGTCCAGCCTCATTCCCTACCACTTCTCATGTTCTTTATGCTTAGCTATACCTATGGTTCCCCAGATGTTTGGTGCTTTCTTCCTTCCTTGCCTTCTTCACTCCCCATTCCTTCTGACTTTCTTTTACCTACCATCACCTCCTCCATAGCCTGCTCTAATGCTTTGGCTCAAATATATCATATCCTCAGCTTAAATTGGATGATCTTTGTTCCTAAATTGGATTGGATACTCTTTGTTCCTATATAGTCATGCGTTGCTTAACGAGGGGGATACGTTCTGAGAAATGTATCCTTAGGTGATTTCGTCATTGTGCAAACATCATTGAGAGTACTTACACAAACCTAGATGGTATAGCTTACTACACACCTAGGCTATATGGTACTAATCTTATGGGAGCACAGTCGTATGTGTGGTCTGTCATTGACCAAATGTCGTTAATGTGACACATGACTGTATTATCATAGCACTATACACAATGTGTTTTAATTGTAAGTGTTCTTGCTCAATTTCTTCACTTTTTAGAGTAGAGACTATCTTTCCTTTGTAAGGTGGTTCGTAAATGTTTCTTGAATCAATAAATGAGGGAATCCAAAGCACTAAGCACTGGAGATTTAAGGAAAAAACATTTTTTATTTCATCCATTTTATAATCATTTTACATGCAGTCTTTGGGATTGAATTCATGACACTTTTCTTTCCCAAACTTGGAAAGACTCATTAGATTACCACTAATAATAATTCATAAAGTTTTGTGTTTTCTTTATAGCGACTCCAAGAGGAATTAAATAAAAACCTCTTTGACAGTCTGATTGAATTTCTGCAAAAGTCTCATTCTGGATTCCAGAAGAATTCAAAAGACTGGGGCAGTCAAATAAAACTCAGAGAAATTCCAACTGCTGCTCTTGTTCTAGGTGTGTACACGTGTTTGGTTTTTTTAATTGCTGATTTTGTCGTTGAGAATAGTGGGGAATAACCTGTTCTGATAAACCTGTTTTGTCTTTTTCATTTACAGAATTAAACCAGTTATGGTTTGCTTTGCATATACTTTCAAAACCAATAGAAGTTTCTTCTATTCATCATACATCTGTAAATTAAAAGAAACTGATCTAGGGTTAGCTAGTGCCCTCAACTTTTTGTCAGAGAAATGAAGGGGAAGTGTATTTGTGTTACTCTTTCTTCCTTAGATATATTAGGAGAATATATGAGATTGGAATTTGGTAATAAAGAAACCACCAGTAGGTTAATAAATTTGATTTTTAAACTTTTTAATCATATCTTCAATGGAATTACTCTTTGACCTTAATTTTATTTCCTTGTGCTTAGTTTTTCCATCTCAGATTGTTTTATAATATTGAATTAAAATTAATTGTTTAGAAGGGGGTTTGGATGAATTGTATATAAATTGCTTTCAGGCTGCAGGTCATAAGTTTCTTAGGTACTTAAATATCTATCATTAATATCTAATTTTTACCAAACATCTGGATTGCGGTATAATGGAAAGAATTTCTTTGGAATATTAGCAAATTTCCTTCCTTCTTTTTGAAGAGTTGAGTTTATTTGGATTCCAAACATCCTCTTCATTTCACTTCCAATTTGTTATTTATGCAGGGTTTGTTATAACACTGGGCTCTGAGATAAGACATTAATTTTGTTGTTTATTAATTCTGCCTCTAATACTGTTCATTACCTAAATCTTATTCCTGCTATTCAGGACAATACTTCTCAAACTTTAATGTACCCACAAATAACCTCCAGGAAATCTTATTAAAATGCAGATTTCTGTTAATAGGTCTGGGGTGGGACCTAAAATTCTGCATTTCTCGCAGGCTTCCAGCTCATGCCATACTGCTAATCCCGAGAGGGCTCTGAGTCAGAAGACTCCAGGGAATGATTTTTACAATGCTGTGAACCAGCTTTACAGTGCAGCCTACCACTTAATTTCAACACCCCTTCAACTGATAGACGAGAGTCTGAGGCCCAGTGATGGCCAGCTTATGCTGTTGGGTGCTTTGTTTCTCTACTGCTGGGTTACAGCAAGTGGAAGTGGAGGGGGGAAACACAATCAAGAGGGATGACCTGATAGATTGTTGAGAGAACCCTGTTTGAATCCTTGCTCTGCCTACTGCCAAAAGGAGAAAAGAAGCTAATGGAAATCATATGTGTCAAAGTCAGTGGTCT
Source organism: Equus quagga (assembly GCF_021613505.1). NCBI lineage: Eukaryota > Metazoa > Chordata > Mammalia > Perissodactyla > Equidae > Equus > Equus quagga. The sequence continues at coordinate 43,400,896 of NC_060277.1, read as the reverse complement.
GAGGAGAACATTTTTCCAGTTAAAGACATTGTTGATTATCTTGTTTGTAATAAACAAGTTGCTTGTTTTAAGGAACAAATTGTTAAATAGCTTATAAAGTCAGTCAGTGAAAGACAGGATAAGCCAGTGTTTTCTAAACTCCCACATTTGTTCAGACATGCAGTATCACAGTCATAGACCATAACACATGCTAGGAATATCGTTTTGATACTATAAAAAAAATCTATACTCAATGCTTAAGTACAGTTGCACATTTTTTATTTTCAAAAAGGTATATCCATTTAAAAATACCCTGCCAACGTTTTTATTTGTTGGCTCTCCTAGAAAAAAAAACGTTCCTTATTGATGGCATGGATGATTCTGAAACTTTTCTTTTTCTTCCAAGCAATGGGAGTTTTATAGTAGCAAGTCTCAAGCAATTTCACGATGTCTACTGCTGGTACCTGCCTAAGCACCAAAAACTTTCTAGAAATCACAGATTGTGACATTAGGGAAATTATCAGTTAATAGAAGTTTTTCCCAAAATAGTGGGGACATTTCCACTCGACTCTGATAACTGCATGCAGAGCACTGAAACTCTGATTTGTGGAAATGAGAGCCATAGGTTCAGTAAATACCAAAAGGACTCTGAAGTTTTTATTTGTTTTTAGGCTCTTCCCTCAGAAATCAACTTAGTGTACATTTTACCTGTTGTAGCTACTACTTTGATCGTTAATAGTGTTGATGGTTGGATCCTCCTCACTTGTTAAGTCAGAGTCACAGTAAGGATGGAATTCATAGCCCCTTATTTTGTGTGTGTGTGTGTGTGTGAGGAAGATTGGCCCTGAGCTAACATCTGTTGCCAATCTTCCTCTTGTTGCTTGAGGAAGATTGTTGCTGAGCTAACGTCTGTGCCACCCTTCCTCTATTTCGTATGTGGGATGCCACCACAGCATGGCATGATGAGCAGTGTGTAGGTCTGAACCCGCGGATCCCAGGCCATCAAAGCAGAGCACTTGAACTTAACCACTACACCACCGGGCCGGCCCTGATAGCCCCTTATTTTTGAATGATTATTTTAAAGAGCTCTTTGTGAATTTGACAAAGTAATGAAATTGCTCCTAAGATGTTTTCAAGGGTCAACTACACATCCTCAGTAATTTTTTAAAAGAAATTGTGCTAAATACCTTTCCTGACAAATAAGTATAACGTGCCTTTAGATGTCTGTTGTTAATGGAGATCTCTTCATATATTTTCTTGGTTTCTGTTATTAATCATGTTTTAAAAATATTTTTACTTAGTAATTCACTTGACATATTAAATAGCTTTTCTTATTGTTAAATTATTATTAATAAAAAGGATGGTGTAATATTGATGTATTATCCCATAGGTGTGAATGTAACAGATCATGATTTAACATTCAGAAGTCTCACAGAAGCCCTTCAGAGTCATGTCACACCATATGTAGTCTCACTGCAATCTAAAGATTGTCCGGGTAAAGTATAAATGCCGTAATAACCTTGGTGAGATGTTACCAATCTCTTCGTCCTTCTCTCCCTCAGTTTTGGCAGGGTGAGGTTTAGTGCCTCCCAGTGATCTTGACTGTTGCAGGACTCTTTGCCACCTTTTGCTTTGTTTGTTTCAACCCATCTCTGTCCTATCAGCTTCGCTGCCAGTAATAGTCCAGGCATTTTACAAGATGTGTTCCTTAACTCAGTGAAATTTTAATAGGAAGGTTTGTGACAGGGGCTGAGAATTGAGGAACAGGGAGCTCTTAGCCCAACAGAGAGTCGACTACATAGGCTCATATTTATAGCCTCAAATCATCTTATTGTCCCACTTTGAAAGGCCCACTGTGGTAAAAATAGTCCATTGCTAGAGCTAATCTTGGGTATGTGAAGCCATGAAATCATAAAGAATGTGGACAGCAATACAGTAGAATGTGCTTAGATTTGGACTGATATAAGGGCTTTCTGTGCTTATGTTACTTTCATGTTCATAAACTGATTGGAATTAAGTAAAGCCCTTAGAACATCTTTAATGATGACTATAAGGAAGATTTATAATCAGTAAAATATCTTATGTAAATAAAACTTTTGATCCTTTTAGAGGGGCCTTAACAAACTTTTGTTGTCCAGTGTAATTTAAATGTATGTTATTCCTTATATAATTCATAGTTTTTGTGGTTACACATTTGCTTAGGTAATACTTTTATAGTAGATAATGTACATAAAGTTTGGCCTAGTGTTAGTCTGAATTAATGAAATTTAAATATTACAGAGAGGATACTTATGACCATTAATAGTTAATATGTTAAATGTTATGTTAGTTATATTAATGTTAAGTATAGAAAAACACATTCTTTATTCTCTAGGGGAAATAAGCTTTCTTACCTTTTATATTCTGCAGATATGAAACATTTTTTGCAAAAGCTTGTCTCACAGTTGATGGACTGCTGTGTCGATGTAGAATCCAAAGAGGAGGAAAGCGCTCAGAAAAAGACACACTGTTCAATGGATTCTCTTTCCAGTTGGTATACTAATGTCACACAGGTAAGTGTAAACTCAGAATTTTTTACCAGGAAATTGGCATGTGATTGAAGAGTCTTTGAATTAGATTAAACATAGTACTGTTTTGTTCTAATAAGAATATGCTTATGCAGCACTAGCTGTTAATTTAATAGTAGCTACTTATTTTTCCTAAGGCTCCTAGAGTTTAAAAGTATTCTTTTATCAATGTGCACCCTAATTCCTAAGTGTTTAGGTTCTTACAAGGCCATTTTATTTGTGGGAGAATGTCCTCTAGTGACAAAAACAGTTCAGGAATTGGTTCTGCTGCAGGTTCTATCCCTGTGACAATGGCTATAACTTTGATATATTATCTCCTAGGTTCCTCAGTATTTGCTTTTGTGCAGTGGAACCATGCTGCCAATACCCATTGTCAACTTAGTCTCATGAGGAATAGTCATTTTTTTTTTTTTAATTTGTTCCATGTTTAGAATTCTTGGGGAATAAATGCTCTGTAAGTAAAGTGTATTAAACAAACAGATAAATAAAAAGAAGTTCCATTCTACCATGACAGTCTCCGGTGAAAACGAATAACTTAGGTGATTCATGGGTCACTGTACCATAAAACCACAACCTTAGTTTATGATGTTGTGTAGCCAGATAGTATGGGAAAAAATACTGTGGTGGCATTTTCTGATGAACATATTTGCTGAAGTCATCATAAGTAAAGTTTCATTTTGCTTTATATAGGGATTAAACTGGTTTTAATGCTTACCATAATATCTAAGTTGATCCACAATTTTAGATTTTCTAGAAATCAAACACTACGTGTAGTTTATGTCAGGTATCTTTAAAAGATTGGGATCGAACCAGATGATATTTAAGGTGCTTTTCAACTTGAAATTTTACAGTAGCAGACCAGCAAGTAGTGTTATTATGCTTTTTAATAAAAAATACTAGTTCTTACCTTACAGCAAAGGAAAATATAACATTCTACCAAGAGAAAAATCAAATTTACAGAAAATGTTCTCTTTTCTCCATGCTTTTCCTGTTATTTTCTCAGATAGCAGAAAACTGTAAATATTTCATGAGTTATAGATTTTACTGAACCTTTTTCTTCTTGGTTATTATTCCCATGTCAGACACAGAAAGATTCTGCTAATAACTGTTGCCATGAGTTTCTATTTATTATGTGGGAGAAATAAAAGAAACAATGTTACTGTGAAATGTAAAGGGAGACACATCAACATGTGGCATTATAGCATTGTTTGAGTGGTAAGGCTTACTTCTGACTCCTTCTTTCCACAATGGCTTACAAGAAGACAGACCCAAAAATGCCAAGGAAAAAGAGGACTTCTAGCCAATGGCAGTCTCCTCCTGTTGTGCTTATCTTAAAGGATATGGAAAGCTTCACCACAAAAGTACTCCAAGACTTCATAATTATCAGCAGGTAGATGGTATATCACCTGGCTTCTGCCAAAGTTCGTTTTATTAAGAAAACATATAACTTTTAACTTAAAAAGCAACCTTTTTGGGAGAAAATGAATGGCAATTTAATCTTCATTTTAATACCAGCTGGATGGAAACCCAGATGATTTCACATTCCTTATAATTGAATGCCCAAAGACCTCCCATCAGATTTTCATTTGCTTTTTTGACCCAAGAATGAGAATCAAATGACAAAAGTTAGCCAGTTTTCAATGAGCATGATAAGGCAGTAAGAAATATAGTTTTTCTCACCAAGATTGTCTATGTCTTACTTGCCCATTAAATAGATAAACTGCTCCAGGTTGAAATATTTTTGTCGGGTCTTACTTCCACCCTTAGAAGCTCTGAGTTACATATAGTTCTACTGAGCAAGAATGTTTTCTAAATAACATTATCTTGTACAATATTTCTGTGAGAAACAACTTCCATGATCTCACTGGATCTTCAAAGCAATCCTATTTGACTCAGAGTTGAAGTAATTAACCCAGTTTTGTAATCTAGTGACATGCATTTCCCTTGGTACATTTTTGAGGATAAAATTTATTTTGGCTTCTTCTTTTTGTTAACTTGCATAATAGTTATGGCTACCTTTGCCTAAAGCTATATTGTGTTATAATTTACTATTATATTTATAATTCCTAGTTTGATAGTGTCTTTATTTTACCATTGAAACTAAACTAATACTAAGATTTTTCTTAATGCTAACACTGAATTGCTTAACATGCTGGAAAAATGCACAGTAGAGAATAGTGACAGAAAAGCTGTACTTTTTTGGAGCTCAGACTTGTGACTCATTTTACCATCAAAAGTAAAGAAGAAGAACTTACAACAGTAGTAGATTCCAGGCACTTTACTCCTATGAAGGTAGACCTGTATACAGCTGGAATACTGAAAAGCAGTAGCTAACAGGAGGGAGCAAGCAAAGTCATTATCCATGATACAAAGGGCTCTGACCTGCAGTAGCTCTCAAACATAGTGCCGTTTTACTCCGTGGAAGCCATTTGTGTTCATACTGGTAATGCTAAGAATAAATTGTGTGCAGTAAATTTGAGTTAAGAATGCGAGGAAAGGATGTAACATTTTTTAATGATGTCCATTAAAAATATGTCTTACATATGTTTAAGAAAGGGTTTCTAATTCTTAGCTGTCGTGGCTGGGTGACATAGTGTCTGTTAGAAATGTCCATAAGTAGAGCAAGTGACCATGAAAATTAGTGAGCTTTATGTCACTGAACTCTTAAAGCCTAGGCTGGATGTGTAACTGTGAGGAAGACTGTAGGCAGGGCTCAAACGTCGGGCGAGAGGTTAAATGGAATGGTATCTAATACCTGTTCTGACACTCGGGGTTGGGTATAACCTTAGAGGGAGGCCCTTGATCTCTCTGGACCTCTGTGTTCTTATTTATAAAATGAGAACATCCATTAAAAGGTTGACTTCAGAGCTAGCATGTCTAGGAAATAACTGTTTCTATGTTATTTAACAGAGGAAAATGAGTGACCTAGAAAATTTTACTATTTAGCATAATACTCCTTTGGCAGTGTCTTATAAAGTAGACATTAAAATAAAAGTTGTCTTATTTTTAAATAGGATGTATTGAAATATATTTGCTAAATAAATTCCACTTTTGTATCTTCCTTTGAAAAGTCAACATCTACATGAATTTCCACTAATACTCATTTTTGGAATCGCCACATCTCCTATTATCATCCATCGGTTGCTTCCTCATGCAGTGTCATCTCTATTGTGTATAGAACTTTTCCAATCTTTGTCTTGCAAGGAGCACCTGACTACAGTACTTGATAAGGTAAAAAAAAGAAGAAAAAATTTTGCCAGTGAAATAAGATGAAAAGAAAACTGCCAAGAATAGATTATAAATGTTAGTAATAAATTTCTACATCTCTCAGAGTATGATATTGAACATATTCCTTCACATATTTAAATATGTGAGAATTTTTATTAAAGATTTTCATAGCGGATAGTATTGCCTCTTTGAATAAAATATGAGCTTTATGAAAAGAATGATCATATCTATCTATATCTATTACCTATCATTCAATCAGTCAGTCATTACTCAATAGAATATTGTGGGTTTTTTAAATAAAGTTTTACAGAATTTAATGGCTTCCTAGTAACAGTAACAATGTTTTGATTCTTACATTGTATGTAAAGTGATTTGAAGTTTTTAATGGACTCTTTCCTGTCAGTACTGCTCTTGACAAAAAATAAATACTAATGTTTCCCCAGACCTTTAGCTCTGTTTCTACCTAAATAGAAATAGGGTTCTTTAGTATTGATTTGCCACAAATTGTTGCTAGACTCAGCTTCTTCAAGGTCTGCCTCATACTGCTTGTGTAAGGTAAACGAATGACAACTTTCCATTTCTTTACTAACCACATCTACGTTTTTTTCTCATAAAGGTGATATCCATTGGTTTACTGGCATAGAGAAAGTTTTTCCAGCTACAGTATTTAAAATTGCTTGTTTGTGGCCAAATTCAGTTGGCTTTCTATAACTATGCTGCTGTTTAAAAAGCCTAGTATGACTTTTCATTTTAAGATGTAAAATCTTTACTATAGGCCATTGAAAACTGGCTGAATAATACAAATTCAGCTATTTTATATTTTTTAAATAGACATCTTTTAATTTTGGGTTTCTCATTTGACAGTGTATAATGTGTTACTCTTTATTCATGTATCTCAGTAGGGATGAAGAAGAAATCTTATCTGATAGCAAGAATTGCCCAAGCCTGCAGCTTTTTCAGTAGCTTCTGGTGGAAGAAGAGGGATTATATAGTTAATAGTAGTTTTTTAAAATTAGGAGTCAGATGGAGGATGATGGGTGGCTTTGATTCTGAAGATGTAGTATGAATAGCTTCTTCTTTTGGTTGATACTGTTGTATAAATTAATTTAAAATTTTGATTGATATTTGACATAAAAAACCTACCTACTAATTATAGCTTTCATAGTTACTGTGTCATGATATTCTTTGCCTCGTTATTTATGCTTGATATTTTTGAAGAGTGAAAAATAACAAGGAGTGTTCCTTGAACCCCTTTTATCTCTTTCAGCTACTTCTTACAACTCAGTTTCCCTTTAAGCTAAGTGAAAAAGTGTTACAGATTCTGACCAATATCTTTTTGTATCATGATTTCTCAATTCAGAACTTTATAAAAGGACTTCAGGTAAGAAGACACTAATAGGTTTGAAAATTCACAAGCTGGTTCTAAATAACGTGCATGTTTTTTCAAACTATTTATTGTGATAATTAAGGCATTTTAAATGGCTAAATCTAGGATAAGTAAATTCAAGTTGTAGTATTCTAGGTTCTAGCATTCCTTTGTTATCTTGCAGCAAAATATAGAGAACACATTAATTAAGGGGTCAAAAGTGGAAAAAGACCTCCCTCCATTCGAGTGATTCTTAGCCATCTTGGTAGTGGGGAGGAAGAGACCTTTTTTTGAGAATCTGCTGACAGCTTATGGACTTTCTACCTAGGAAATGCTGTATATAAGGGGTCACCAAACTTTCCGTAAAGCAGCAGATATTAAATATTTTTGGCTTTGCATGCTCCCTATGGTCTTTGTTGCATATTTTTCTTTTTTTTTTTTTTAAGATTTTATTTTTTTCCTTTTTCTCCCCAAAGCCCCCCGGTACATAGTTGTATATTCTTCTTTGTGGATCCTTCTAGTTGTGGCACGTGGGACGCTGCCTCAGCCTGGTTTCATGAGCAGTGCCATGTCCACGCCCAGGATTCAAACCAATGAAACACTGGGCCGCCTGCAGTGGAGCGCGCGAACTTAACCACTTGGCCACAGGGCCAGCCCCCATATTTTTCTTTTTTTAAATAACCCTTTAAAGATGTAAAAAACATTCCTAGTTCCTGGGCCATACAAAAGTAAGCTGTGAGCTGTAGTTTGCTCTCTCCTGCACATATATATGTGTGTGTTCATTTATATTTATTCTTATATGTTGGAAATCCATTTTCACTAAGGTTTCACAAATTGCTGGAAGAAACTTCATGAACTTAGATTCATAACATCTGTTCTAATCTAAAAAAAAGACCCTATTCACCAGTTGTTTAAAAGTTAATGTTATTTCCTTCTCTTGGCAACTACCTAAAATACCTCAGCAAAGTGTAGTCATTGTGAACACATGCCAGTTGTTAAGTTCATTGAAACCTATATGTTAGTAACCTTTGGTACAAAGTGCAATATGATAATACCTCATGTTGTGTAGTGCCTTGAAGATTATAAATTATTTCTCATATGTATTCTTCCTCCACATAAAACACTGTAGTGGTCTCTTATGACTAATGTGTGTGTGTGTGTTTTTCAAATTTAAAAAGAGTATTTTAAAGTAAGAAAATATCATTTACCTTAGCAATATGTGAAATTAAATGATATTGAGATAAAAAACTTTCTAATTTACTTCTCATTTATTTCATTCACTCATCTATGTACTCATAAGTATCATCAGGAGCCTCCTATAAGCCAAGCACTATGCTGAGCCCTGGAGATACAGAGAACAAAGAAATCTGCCTTCAAATCACTCACTGTTTAGAGAAGGAAGCAGAAGAGTAAACCTGCAGTTACAGTTCTGAGTAGTCACTGCTGTGAAAGAAACCTGCCTGGGGATTCCGTAGGAGAGCAGAAGTGTATCCTGAGGAATAGGAATTAGCCAGGTCAAAACAGGAAGAGCATTCCAGGCAAAGGCCACAATAGAGGGAGAGAGATCTATTAGAGGGCTATGGCAGTAATGTAGACAGGATATGACAAGGGCTAAACTAAGGCAGTGATAGTGGGACTGGAGAGGAGGAAACAAATTTGAGGATGAGAGAGAATCAATAGAACCTAGTGACTAAGTGGATCATAGGATATGTAAGAGAGGAACATTGGCGACAGACACGGTTCTAGCTTGGCAGATGGATTGGCGGTTGGTACCATTTATTAAGTGTACATGTTAATGTAAAGCGAAGAGCCAGTTTGTTAGAAAAGGATGAACTTCTTTTTGTATATGGTTAATTTGGGGTATGTTGGATATAAAGATTTGGCACTCAGGAGTAAGATCTGGACTAGAAATATTTAGGATTCATCATTGAAAGGTGGTAGTTGACGTCATGTAATGAGGATCAGGCATCACCCAGAGGAGTGAAGAAAGGACCGAGGTAGAACCCTAAGGCAAGCTGACACAGAAGAGTGAGCAATACAAAAGGAGACTAAGCACAGTAAAGAAATCCAGTGGAAAGTAGAGTATCACTGCACTGGAGGGAAGAGTTTTAGGAAATATAAACTGTAGTCTCAAATACCATTGAGAAAGTGACTGAAGAAAAAGACATTAACCAGGTTACTTAATCTCTCTGGGTCTTGGTTTTTTCATCTATAAATGAGGGGATCAGATTAGATGATTTTTTTTTCTCTTTGAGGAAGATTAGCCCTGAGCTAACATCCACCGCCAATCCTCCTCTTTTTGCTGAGGAAGACTGGCCCTAAGCTAACATCCCTGCCCGTCTTCCTCTACTTTATATGTGGGACTCTTGCCACAGCACGGCTTGACAAGTGGTGCTAGGTCTGCACCCGGGATCCAAACCAGCGAACCTCTGGCTGCCAAAGCGGAACATGTAAATTTAACTGCTGCGCCACCAGGTGGGACCCCAGATTAGATGATTTTTATAGGTTCCTGCTAATTGACTAAGCACCTCCTTTGTGCTGGGGACTTTACTCAGTATTTACGTTGTTTCATTAATATGTATTATTGTCCTCAGTTTTGCACATGAAGAAACAGGCTTGGGTTAAATGGTTTGGCCAAGGTTGCATGGCTAATAAGTGGCAGAGCCTTTACACCCCATTAGTCCAGTGCTCCTAATTATCAGTAGGAAGTATGTGTAGTCCTGATTTCTGCAGGAGGTTCGATAGGGCAGGTAATCATTCTGTATATATTTAAGTCCTTCCATAATTAGGTGGATATGTTAACCAACTTATTAATTGACCTGGGTGTGAGAACACACTTGGACAAAATAGTTAAGTAATGCTGGGTCCTTATCCTATTTATAGTTGTACTGTAACTCATGTGATTTCCTCCCATTCCTCCTCAGCAAATCTGGTATCATGTTTGGTTTTTACTTTTCTCATGTGTAAGAAGTGGTGTTAACATCAGAATAAATATTATCACATTAATATAATTGGAAAATGTAAGAAACAAGATTGTTACTATGTGCAAAAATAATTTAGCACTTGACATGGACAGTTGCTTTTTATTTTATACTTATGTCTAAGTTAGGCTGGCCCTTTACCTTACAGCCTTATGTTTCTTCTGGAATGGACTATTTTGGAGGATTTCCTTTAGCCTTGGGTATCTGATCCTCAGTTATATGGGCTGAGAAATTCATTTTCAGTTTACCTGGGAAGGATCAAGCTCAAATACCTTTAGACTGATATATAAGCTAGTATGTCAATTTATTAATTTGTGATGGAGAATGCTGTTTTCCAGTGACCAGAATGTGTTTTGTCCGCTATCTAGGGAACTGTCTCTCCAGTATCAAGGAATCTGGAAAAACCAAACTGGTCACTAGAGTCAGTTTTTAACATTTGGATAGTCTTGTGAGATATATCTTACAAGTTATGGGAGAATCTGGAAAATCATAACCCCTTGTACTGCGGGAGACCATAGATAGCATTCTAGTCACTAGAATACTTATATCTACCAGATATTGCACTATGTTTTCCTCCATGAGATAAAACATGAATTTAAAAGGATACATTTTCTTTAGCCATCCCTCATTTTTCATTATTCTCTTTTATCAATAGGCAAACCTTCTACCATTGAAGCATTTTTATTTACTTAGCAGACCAGTTTTTACAGTGATTTTAGATCAGTATTTTCTTATGAGTATTTGGTGTATGAATATTGACTAAGCACCTCCTTTGTGCCAGGCACTTTACTAAGTATTTACGTTGTTATTAGACATTTAGGTGACAGCCCAGTCTTATCCCCACTGCATTGACTGTTATTGTAAGTGAGTTGCTTCTGACAGCTTATCTATCCGTTTATATTAGTTTCTTTTAGTTTATACTTCAGAGATTACAATTTTCTCACTTTGCAAAATTGGAGCCTTAAAATATTAAAGGTATGGTACCATTTATGCATTGTTTGCAGTGTTATTGTGACATTATTAAATATATTAGTGCCATAAATACTTTTGCTGTTTAAAAAAAGACACCTTAAAATTGAGCAGACATAGGGCAAACGATTTACTGCCAAAGTATAACAAATATATTTAATCTTCACATTTCTTTCAGCTTTCTCTATTAGAGCATTTCTATTCCCAGCCTCTCAGTGTTCTGTGCTGCAGTCTCCCAGAAGCCAAGAGAAGAATACATTCTTTATCAGATAATCAATGTGAAAACATCCGACGTCTTCCATCATTTAGGAGGTAAAAAGAGAAGTACATATTTAACACATCTTATAATAGAGTTTAGGGTAAAATAAGGAATCTCAGATCCAGTTATTTTTGAAGTGGGGAAAGGAAAAATAACCTTTTTGTTTTGTTCAGAGCAAAATAAAACCCTTCTAATTGTGAGATATCTTTGTTGTATTTGAAAATTTGCCATAAAGAAAAATATTTTTACCAGGGGACATAATTTGCAGGTTTTCTAGAATTACTTTTTATAAATAACATTTCCTATTTCTGGAGTCTATGGCCTTTGTTTCTGATTAGACCTTTAGACTATGAACTGCAGCTGATTTAAGGAGTTAAAAATTACTGTTAAACCATGACTGTCATCTTGAATTTATTTTTGAGAAGAAATGAAAGAATGTGGCCACCAGTCTACGTAGTTCTTTTTCCTCATATGGCATTCAAATATTTAGAATGTTTAATTTTCTCTTTTTGTGTGTGGGATGGTAAAAATTTTAGGTACGTGGAAAAGCAAGCTTCAGAAAAGCAAGTTGCGCTATTGACCGATGAGAGATTTTTGAAGGTAGGAATGTGGGTGTATCTGTTTCAGTTTTATTCTTTTTTTCCTTCATGAAAAAGAATATGCACATTACATTTATTGAGTTAATTTTATAAAACATATATGTACATCCTAATATGCTTTGCACAATGAAGTAGTGAGTTTTGATAATCATATAGGAAGGTGACTATGAAAGATGACACAAAACCTTAGTTCTAAAACATAACACTTTTTTTATTGAGAAAAAGTTTTAAGTGTAACACTAGGTTTCTCCTGTGGTCTATTTTGAAAACACTTTTAGATCTCAACTTTCTTTCCTCATAGCAGTTTTGGAACCTGCAGCCAACCTCATTTTAACGTTCTTTTAAAGGCTGTCGTAAATAAAAGCCCATGGAAGCCATGCAGCTTAGGGACCCACTGCTAAATGGGTATTGATTTGATTTGAAAAAATATCATAATATGTTGACAGTGTAGTGCTAGGGAAACAGTAATAAGCTTAGAAAATTATGAGCTAGCCATACAACATATGGAATATCAAAAGAAGAGGGTTTTTTCCTTTCTTGAATAAATAATACTTGGCCGTGGTACATAATTCAAAAGGCAAAAGATAATACACAGTGAAAAAACCCCCTTCCACCTTTATTCTCCAACTACTCACTTCCCCTCCCTGGATACAGTCAGTGTTTTAGTTTCTTATGTATCATTCTAGAGCTACTCTCCACACAGACAAGTAATTATATGTATTTTTGAAGAAGATAAGGATATTATATACACTATTCTGCACCTTGTTTTGCACTTAATCTTGGAAATCATTCCATATCAGTACTAAAGAGTGGCATAGTATTTTACTGAATGAATGTACCTTCATTTTATTGAACAAGCCCCTCATTGAGGGACAATTAGAAATACATAAGGTCACACTTACTTTCATACTCTTCATGCCTTTTTTAGGAAAAAGTTGTTAGAAAATTATAATAAAATTAAGATGAGATTGAAGATAAGCCCTAGTGCTATGTGTGGTTTTGCTGATACGTACTATTTTCCAATTTTGAATAAAAGAAGGTTAGCTCCTAAAGGGCATGTGTTCTGTATATTTCTAAATACTAATTTACCTCCTTTTTGCAAATTCTCAAAAAATATTAAGAGTGGCTTTTTTTAAATTGAGGTATAATTGACATACAACATTACAGTGGGGAATGGCTTTTATTAAATATTATTTCTAATGCGGGCTCCATACTGGGCCATAGTATAAAATCACTTCTGGATTGTGTTTAATAGTCGTTTTAATAATTTCTGTAACCTTTTCAGAGCAGTATGGGAAGTCCTCAAATCCTAATGCAGGTTATTGCAGTAGAAAGGAAATGTAAGAACCAGTGGAAAAGGATGTGTACTATTTACTGAGTCTTTAAGATTGGATAGATTAGCTCTCTGCTGAGTCAGCTAGTTGCCAAGTACATTTCCTGGTAGAACTTTGTCAAGAGTGTATTTTCAGAAGCCAGGAATAGATTTTTAAAGAGTACTTTTAACCGTTGATATCACAAAGGGAGAGAATGTCTAGGCTGGAGCATTAAAAGAAATAGCGTGACACTTATCTCTGCTTTTCAGTAACTTTTGTGTATTTTCTAAGCGTTTATTTTTACTGTACTTGTTCTTATTGCACTTAACCAGCCCTGTTTATTATTATCTTTGGTGTGTTCATTTTAGGATTGTATATTTTGTCATTTAAAGGCATATTTTTTGAGACTTACATAGTGAGAAATATGAAGGAGCACAAAGATTTGTACCCTTACCCTGAAAAAGTTATCTGCAGGCTACCTGCTAAATTCAAGGGACAGAAGACGTCTGTGAAAAATATTAATCAATTGTCTGTTGATTTTTCTAGTTTAGAGTGAAAGTAGTTTTGAATATTTTATTCTTATTATAATGCTGCTCTTTTTCCGTTTTTATAGTTTTCTTTTAAAACACATGATAATCCATTTTATCACAATAAAAAAAATTGGAAAAACTCCATATGATAATCAATATGGTACCACATGATATGGGGGAGGATCCTGATCTTGACTCAGAAATCTTGCATTTGAACTCCAGCTACTCATATAACAATAAAACTTTTATAAATGTAAATCATAAATATTGTTACTATTTGTTTTTCACTATGATAAAAAATTAAGATATCAATATGAATACATAGTTTTATTTATTATAGTATTCTGTATTATAATAAATACTATATATAATAATATATATAATACTCTATGTTATATAGCCACATAGATTATATAGTTATATAGACATGCCTATTGTTAGAGTTCATCATTTTGTACCCATTTTGTACACTCAGATTTCTAAGACATAGACCTCAAACTTTACTCCAGAGAAATTTATGCTTTTTATATTTAGACTGTTTCTACCCTAAAAATCTACTTTGCTCTCCACTCTGCATCCCCAGAGTTTCTGATTTTGTAGCTCTGAAGTAAGTTTCAAGAATTTGCATTTCTAGCAACGTCCAAGGTTAATGCTGATGTTGCTGGTGTGGAGACCATTCTTTGAGAACCACTGAACTAGACTGACTCCCTAGAAGGAAATGTTGTTTATTGTTTCCCATATGTTATTTTCTTAAGTGTAGAACTCATCTACTAAATCCCAACTTAAACAAATGATTCATCTCAATTATACTCTGACTGGACTCAAGATGTGAAAAAAACCCTCAACTCCTGTAATATTACGGACCCTTCAATTCACAGATACTACTTTCAAACTATATGCCACCTTTGTATTTCATAAACTCCTTTTAAGAGCGGGTTTTTTGAGAATGTACTTTTAAATTTAAAAGTTCAGCTGATTAAACCATGTACATTTGTAGAAGTTTCCTGGGAAGTGAATTCAAACTAAGGTGGGACGTTAGAAGGTCATATACAGCTGATGAAAGACTAAAGATTCTGTGCATTTTCTCCTTTTTGAGTCGTCTGACCCTTGAACAGTTGTACAGTGCAGCTGGGTACAATGGCCAGAAAGTGTCCTCTGACAGTGCACTATCAAGTTTTTCTAGGTTCTAGCAGAATGAGTTTGCACGAACTCCCATTAAGTTCAACTTCCGATGGCTCAATAGCTGTGAAAGCCTGTGGTAGAAATTTAACCAAACAATCTTGAAAGTTCCTTCTGGCTCTAGAGCTGTGGTTTTATTTACTTGTCTGTTAAACAATTAGTAAGAATTTTTTCTGACTGGTTAAATCATTGATTCCTCATTAAAATTTTAGTTTAGTACATAGGTGTAATTGAAGGTAGGTAAATTATGTTAGACTACTATACTTTTTAGATGAAACGGGAGGAGCAGTGACTGGATATATTTTTACCCATAGTGCTGCTTTAGTAATCGAGCTATTTTTTTTTTAATTTAAACCTTTATGAAACAATATTTCATGAGAAATTGACTTGTCAAAAGTGCCTTAAACAGAACTTCAAACACACCATAATTACAAAGATATAATTTTTATTGTCTGTGCCAGAAATTTTGTTCCAAGTTAGAAATTAAGGAGACCTTTAAAGAAGATTGTGGCTTCATATATTTGCATAATTGTTATCCTTATCTGATAAAAAAAAACGCTAGGGCTTGAAATACTGGAAAGATTTTTTAAATGGTGAAAAATTCTCTTCCTTTCCATGAGCAAATGTTTTGGGGGAATGGGGTAACATTAACAGCTTTTCCCAATTAGTAGATAATTGTTATGCACTGTCTCATTGTGAGTCACAGCCACCACATAAGACAGATGTTTTTATCTCTTTGTATAGATGAAAAGAGTCACAAAATGATTAAATAACTTGCCTGTCTAAAGTGTCACATTTAGCAAATGGAAGATCTGACATTAATACCCAGGCCTGATGTCAAAGCTCACACATTTTCCATGACACTTTTTTCAAGAATTAGTATAAACTGATGAGAAGGAGCCTAAGGTTCTTTATTAGTGTTTGAGAAATCAGAAATGGGGTTTTCAAATACTGTGGCAAGTTAATGATGAAGATCTTTTGTAGGAGGCTTAGAAAACCACTCGGTAGGAGGCAGCTTCAGCCCCTATAGTGAGGTGGCCACGTGTCATGCAGCACTACATGCTGTTGCTCCAGTTAAAGAAAGAAGGCAAAACAACCCCTTCTCCCCACCAAATATATGTTGTTAGGTCATTATATAGTTACGTATTATATATGTATACACCAGTGTCATTTATGTAGACACACACACACACTTTATTTTCAAGAGACTTTTTTTAAAAAAGCAAGTCCCAACACCATAGCAAAGATTGGGTTCATTTTAATCCTGTGCTTTCCACACCAACCACATCATCAATACATATTACCAGTAATGATTTGCTATTCATGTTGATCCTGTCTTGTCAAGAAGTTACATTATGCTCAGTATATTTAATGAATGACTAATTCCATATACTTCTTTTAAGAAAATCCATTTATATATTTTTACTCAAATCTTCCTTAAAGCTATTTGGCATGGTTTCAATGCTTAAAGGGTTAAACTTTGTGCCATGTAGAAAACTCATATACAGTCCCTAACAGGTGACAGTTGACATTTTATTATTCTGACCTGTTAATATTTCATGTCTCTATGCCTGTGTGCCCAACTAGCTCTTAAATCTATTGAGAGCGGCACATAATTCTTGAACTTCTTAGAATTGTAATGTGGTACTATTAGAAAGACAACCTGATTCATCATGCTCATTTTACAAATGAAGAACTACAGCCAAGGCAGGGAAGCGTCTGAGGTCACAGAGCGAGTTCGTGGGAGAGCAAGGACTTCTTTCACCATTTAGTTTGCTCATCCTGGTGATTCATGAACAGAAGGCACAAAACTGGTTCATGAATTTGGGGAGAACTGCCTTTCACCTTTGCTCCCACCTCTTTCTGTTTCTTTTGATAGACCTAAAGGTCAAGAGGAGGGGAAAAAACCTATTAGAAAAAATAACAACAGGAAAGAAGAAAACAAGCGCAAGACAAATACCGCATGTGACAGGACGAGTGAGGTGTGAGCTTCACAGAGTGTCAGGATCCAAACCCTCTGTCAAGTGCTTCTCCTGGTCTACAGTGCCCAGTAGGAATAGGGAGAACAAACGGCAGAGATGGATGCGAAGACCAGTGCTCGTGCCACACGAGAGCCGGGAGCAAGCTGTGCTTGGCGCTCTTATTTGGTAGCTGTAATATGATAAGTCAAGTCTGGGAAAAACTGCCAGCCAAAATTTCTCTCTAATGGGAAAAATAATGCTTAGTTCTATCAAGATGATAAATGAGAAAATGCTGTTTTCTTGGACAGCTAATACCTCTTAATCCTAAAATTCAATGTAAGTCTGTTTTACCAGCTTTTAATGATCAGTGAATTGATTAAAAGGAACAAGACACAAAAATTTACAGTCATTTTTATGTACTTCCTTAAGTACACTTATGTACATTCTTCACCCTGGTGCATACAATTCTACACACAAAAGTGATAAATATTATGGAAATCAGAAGAGAAATAAATGCAAAAACTAAGCATCATAGCAAATGTAATTCTGCCTGGTCATATTTTCTTTACCTATATATAAGATTTACAGATCCATTGGCTTCTCCTCCACAGAAACTAACTAGCTCAGTCATGATAGAGGCCCTGTCGTCTAAGTAAACCATAATACATGAATGATTTTTGAATGAATGACCGACAGAACTTATGTGATTGGAGACAGCTAATTTAAAAGGGTGTATTACACATTGATTGGCAACCCACGGCATAATATGAATGTGGTTCTTTTTAGGTCCATAGTTTTTTTTAAAGACTGAGCCAACATTTACAAATTGAGAAATTTTATGTTAAAATTTCAGACTTTTGTCTTCTTTTGAAAAATTAGTAAATCTGGCCCACATTCCAGCAAGACAACAAGCAGTTGCTCTTATTTAGAAGAGAGACTGAGGGCCAGCCCGGTGGCGCAGCGGTTAAGTTCGCACGTTCTGCATCTCGGCGCCTGGGGTTCGCCAGTTTGGATCCCGGGTGCGGACATGGCACCGCTTGGCAAGCCATGCTGTGGTAGACGTCCCACATATAAAGTAGAGGAAGATGGGCAAGGATGTTAGCTCAGGGACAGTCTTCCTCAGAAAAAAGAGGAGGATTGGCAGTAGTTAGCTCAGGGCTAATCGTCCTCAAAAAAAAAAAGAAAAGAAAAAGAAGAGAGACTGAGTGTTGGTCTCCATTCATTAATGCACTTCCTCATTCAACAGATTTATTTATTTATTTATTTATTTATTTTTGCTGAAGAAGATTCGCCTTGAGCCAACATCTGTTGCCAATCGTCCTCCTTTTTGCTTGAGGAAGATTAGCCCTGAGCTAACATCTGTGCCAGTCTTCCTCTATTTTGTATGTGGGTTGCCGCCACGGTGTGGCCGCTGCTGAGTGGTGTAAGCCCATGCCCTGGAACTGAACCCGGGCCATGGAAGTGTAGCATACTGAACTTAAATGGGGCCAGCCCCTCAACAGATATTTCTGGAGTGCCTAGTGTGTGCCAGGTATTAGTCGAGGTGCTAAGAATACAGGAGTGAACAAAACAGACAAACAGCCCTGCCTTCATGGAGCTTACATACTAGCAAGATAAATCGGTAAACTATGTTAGTGATAATTGTTAAGGAGAAAAGAGTAAAGGAGAGAAAGGGACTGAAGTTTGGTGTGCATGCAGAGTAGGACTGAAATTTTAAATAAGGGCCTCACTAAGAAGGTGAATCTTGAGTAAAGACCTAAAGGAAGTTACAGAGCTTGCCATACAGGAATCTAGGAGAAGAAAGAGAATTCCAAGCAGAGTGAGAGCAAGTGGAAAGGACCTGAGGTTGGAGCCTGTCTGGCATGTTTGAGAAAGAGTGAAGAGGCTGCTACGTGTTTGCTGTTTTTCTTGTAGCAGAGAAATATTTCTGTCCCATATCTTATAAAAGATTAGTCAAGACAAAGAGGTCTTCATATTTCAAGAACAGAAGAAAGCATATCTCTTTGGGAAATAATGAATATCCCTAGACAAAGTGTATCTTTGTAGAAAACAATCATTCTAAACACAATTAGGAAATAAAACAGTGGCAACTATGACTAGTGTACAGAAAAGATGCTGGAGGAAAAATTTAATGAATGGAAAACAGGATTACTATTTCAACAGACTTTGGACATAAGGCAGAGATCTGGGGTGGTCAAAATTACTCTTGAAAATCCCTTAGAAAGATATAACAGATCTTATGTCGTTAAGTTCAGCTTGTTGCTGCCTTCAAATTGATTGTGATTTCTAGTGACCCTGTGAGTAGCAGAGCTGAGCCCTGCCAGGTCTTTTTATGCTGTCTTCTCACCTTCCGGTGCTCTACCAGACTGCTTCACTGCTATTCACGGGGTTTTCATGGCCAATTTTTTTGGAAGAGGGTGGTCAGCTCCTTCTTACTAGTCTGTCTTAAATCTGGAAGCTCCTCTGAAACCTGTCCACCATGGGTGACCCTACTGGTATTTGAAATACCAGTGGCATAGCTTTCAGCATCACAGCAACAAGCAGCAGCCACAGGACGACAACTGACAGACGGGTGGTGTGGTTCCCCGACCAGGAAATTAACCCGGGCCACAGTGGTGAGAGCAATGGATCTTAACCACTAGACCACCAGGCTGGCTAAATCCAGCACAGCCAATTTTACTTCTAGTGTTGGAACCAGAACTCCATTTCCTCAGTTGAGCAGCAGATGAGATAGTCTGCCATGTTATATAAACGAAACAAAACAAAAGTAGGTAGCAAAACAAAGCAAAAGTAGGTAGCGCTAGTAGCGTGAAGTATGATTATTATTTATTAATAGATTCCTTTTTCTCCAGAATATTCCATTTAAAAACTATTTAAGCACACAGCAATGCAAACAATTAGTGGCTTTATGCAATCTTTATGTTATAGCTTACAGTAAAAATATAATTAAAGTATACTCTCCCAGTGGTGGTTAAAGTATCTTTTGTTATGATAGGAGACCTAGATTTTTGAAATTGCCAACTATCTCAAATACTGGGAGGAAAAACTTTTTTTGCTGAGGAAGATTCACCATGAGCTAACATCTGTTGCCAATCTTCCTTTTTTTCTAATCTTCCTCTTTTTTCACTTGAGGAAGATTAGCCCTGAGCTAACATCTGTGCCAGTCTTCCTCTGTTTTATATGTGGGTCACTGCCACAGCATGGCTGACAAGTGGTGTAGGTCTGCACCTGGGATCTGAACCTGCAAACCCAGGCTGCTGAAGTGGAGTGTGCTGAACTTAACCACTATGCCATGGGGCAGGCCCCCCTTTTTTTTGGTGAGAAAGATTGGGCCTGAGCTTACATTTGTGGCCATCTTCCTCTATTTTGTATGTGAGACACCTGCACAGCATGGCCTGATGAGTGGTGTGTAGGTCCACACTGGGGATCTGAACCAGCAAACCCCAGGCTGCCAAAGCGGAGCATGCAAACTCAACCACTATGCCACCAGGCCAGCTCCCAGGAAAAACATTTTGATACCAAAAGCTTTTCTTTAATTTGTCCTATGCTTTCAGGTAATGCCCATAGATTACTGACCAAGGAATTTATTTCTAAGTGAGTTAGAGTTTAGGCAAGTATATCAGATTTGTTGTTTTATATTGGTTAGATTTGCTTGAATTTATTGATATCTGAGGTGTTATTTTCTGCATGGTTGGCTGCTGAAAATAATGGATATCTGCAAGCTATTACTGAAAAAAAGACAGCCCAGTAGTTAAAGTCCTTTATTTGACTTCTTAGAGGAGGAAAAAGTTTGAAGACCATGTCACAGATCATAATTCTCTTAAGAAAACATTAGAGAAATAAGCCATTATAAAAGTACTTGAGGTCTGAAAACACTTGATAGGACACAGGGTTTTAAAATAATTACTCAACTATTTCAGAAGGTTCTAGAAAACAATGCCACCCACAAAAAAATATCTTTTGAAACTGATTTGTGAGATTAGTCATCCCATAGGTTTCTTAAGACACTGTTTCCCATATCATACTTGCTGGATTCTAAATTATAAAGCTTGTTAGCTTCAGATTTCTCTTTTTAACTTTCCCCCCCTCACTTGCTAAAGTAAATAAAACCAGTATTAGAGATCCTCAACAAAAGGCAAGGATTTATCAGAATTACCTGTGGTGTTTCTTCTACAGTCTTTTCCACTTCCCTTTCAAACAGAACTCTAGCAGTACTTTAAGAAAAGCATACATCATAAGCAGAACCTCACCAACTGTTAATTACATTTGTACTGTGCTCTCTGGTGATCTCACCCTTCCGATGCCAGTGAGGGAGGGATAGGGTCACGGGTCCACCTCGCCATGGCACACCCCACAGGCACAGGCAGGTACTCAGCAACATGCTCTTTTGCACACTTGTATTTTTGGGGACCAAGTTATTGTGGCAATGCTATAGATAGGAGGAAATTAGAGTGTTAATTTTAGTGTGTGTAAAGTATCACTAGGCTTGATACTAAATCAAAAACGCTCACCCAGCCTTTATCCTGGATTTTGTGTGCATTATAAATTCTCAGAATTAAGGAGGTTAATTTGTAATTCTGAATCTTCTCTCATCATTTTTTGGAAATTATGTATATCCATGAAGTAGATTTTAGTATTATATTGTTTTAATTATGGACTTACATATTTGTAATGTGATTTTTAGGAGGAAGCACAATCATTACTAGAAAACCTGTATGTTTACCATACAAATTACTTCCTGGTTTTGAGATGTCTTCATCAATTCACCTCTTCTCTTCCCAAGTACCCATTGGGTCGACAGGTAACTTCTTCCTTTGAAATCTATAAAGTAGGAATATTAGTAGTTTTTTGCTTTGATTTCAGTAGCATTCAGGGATATCAAAATTTGAAATGGATCCAAATCTTACAGTGAGTGCACAATCTAAATCAATTCCAGCTGTACACATGATTGGTAACTGAAACAGTATTTTTTGTTCTGATGGCCACAACTAGAAACAACCACCTGAATCCCAGTGGTATTGCTTCCCCTACAATGTATTTGTGCTAATGCATTTTAACTTTCTTTAACACTTCTTTGTCACTTATACCGAGAGAGCTAATCCTCCACCTTAGTGAAATGGAAAAAAGAATCTGTTTAAGAATGTTTAATGGTTAACCTTGCGTGGCACCAAGAACTAAAAGGGAAGCAGCACTTCTGCTCCTTGCAAAATTGTGCTCCTCTGGCCTTTGTGTCATACCACACACCTGTGGACCATCCGTAGAATGGATGTTAATGGAAAAATTCTGAATTCCTAAGTCTTTGCATCCTTAACTCAAAGGTTTAGAGAACAAATATAGATATATAAGAATGACTTGTTTATAAGACAATTTCTGCCATTAAGCCTTCTTTTTAATAATCACAGTATCTTTTTATCATTTTCTTATTACAAAGTGACCCGTAATATCAGCCAATCCCAATATAGTCTCGTTTTGCTTCTGTGTAAATGGTGTTCTTATAAAGCCTGATCCATGTGATATATGCCAAGTCTGTTGTCAACTAAAGAAAATGGTTGTTTTTAATAACACTAATTTTTTGTCTTGACCATTTATGATTTTGCCAAACTGTCAGTGTGCAAACTTAGTACATCACTCTTGTTTCCTCACGAGTATACTATTCACTTACAGATCAGAGAGCTGTACTGCACATGTTTGGAAAAGAACATATGGGATTCAGAGGAGTATGCATCGGCCTTGCAGCTGCTGAGGTAGTTCTTTTGTTGTTTTTTTCTTTTTTGTCTGCTCCAAGCCTGCCAATAAGTAACACCTTCCTCTAGAACTCTGCCTGCCAAAGAGTTTCATGAGCGGCCATTTTGTGTCTAATATTTGTATATATCTTGAATTTATGTTTGTAGCTTATAGTGTTTTTAATATAATGCCCATCCATTTCTTTGCTGGTTTTACCTTATTTTTGAACTTGTGATTTTTAAAGTAAAATGAGTTTTTGTTTAGTCAAATATTGACACCACATGAGGAGAGCTTAGGTATGGACCATTTTCATCCAGCCAGCTTGACGTCATGGCAGGGAAAGTAGTCATGGAAGGTGAGCTCACCATGGCCCGACCTGGCTGAGTGGAGGAGCAGCGTCACGGATGAACCTTCATTTCACGGGCTGAAACGAAGCCTGTGAAGGTCTCTGCTGACCTTGATGAGGAACAGCCAAGAGTAGGTAGTGGTTTTGATGCCTTCCCCTACCTGAGCTAGCTTTGTTCACATTAATAATGGGTAATTCATAAATTATTTACCTCCTAGTATATGAATAAATATTTTAGTGTTATTATCAGATATCAAAGATCATTTACTATCCCCAACAAATTTACGTTTTAAAGTTATAATCATTTGTTTTCCTTGGCTTTATTTGTTATATGTATGGTGACTTCTTAGTCTTCCATAAAAATAATGATCACATGGATAATGAGAAACGGAAAATCAAGTGGAGTTGTTTCTGTACAGTCTTATAATTTTCCTTAGTTGATACAAATGCTTATATGAAAATATCATAAAGAAGTCTGAGAACTGAATATTTCTTAAGTCTTGGCTTCCTCTGGGCTCACAAGAAAAGAACAGATGGGCACAGTAGGAGGAAAATTCACAGTGAAAGCACTTTAAGTCCGAGACTTAATAATACAAATGTTAGTGGTCTAGCAGGCGCAGATTAAGATAGGAAACTAATTTGATGCTATCTGAAAAGTAACTCCCCATGGAAACTAGATTGCCACTGAAAAGCTATGTTTTATTTCATTTATTTAAATGCCAATAACAGATTTCTTTGTATTTATATACTTCAACTAGAATATTTCTAAGATTTCTTTTGTTTTCTCTTCAGCTCAACATACCTACCTCAAACACCCACTTGATTCTTGCTGGATTTCCTCTTTAACCTTTGTGATTAGTGATTGTCTTCCTTCTCCAGTTGGGTATTCCCAAACTCATAGATTCCTTTGTCTGGGAGTGACTTGTTCCTTTCCTTCTGCATCTCCCTGGCACTGGTAATCTTGGAGTACAAGTCAAGGATCAAAAATGTCAATTCCAAACTAGGGCAAGGAAACATGAGCAATAATAGTAATCATGACCCTAGTAACCATGGCTTATGAAAGCTTGCAGTGCGCCAGGCACTGTGTTCATACTTTCAGTATATCTTCCAGTCTAACACTCAGGTACATCTTAGTAGCAGATACTATTAGCCACACTTTAGAGCTGAGAAAACTGAAGCTCACGTAGGTTGCAGGTGATTTGCCTGAGATCTCTTAGCTGTTGATGGAACCGGGATTCTAATCCAAGTCTGACTTCAAAGCTCTTGTATCTTCCACTGTTCTTTGCTAAGATCTAAAATATGGATTTGGGGATCTGAGTAAAGCAGAAGCAATAAATAGAAAGTCATTTTGCTAAGCTGAGGTCAGAAACATAGGAATATAAAAAGCACTAATCGTCAACTATAGTAGCTACAGCAAGGACAGGCAAGAGTCTGGGCACTACAAGAGGGAAAAAGAATCTGGGAACTTCCAGACTGGAATTCTTTTCCACTTTGTACAGAGTAGATGTGGACAAGAAGTCAGGAACACTTGTCAGTTGAGGCATTCTAAGTAGGAATCATCTGAATTTAGGAAAACAGACATTCTTATCACTTGTCTTCAAACAATTCAAGTCATGAGAGAAAATGAGATTAAAATGATCACTGAATGTTACTTTGGAAAGAAAAACTAGGCACTGTTAGAAACATAGTACAGTAACATTTCCAATTTGAATTTTTTTGTTAAGGAGGACCTTAAAGGCAGTATTTCTCTTGAAAAATCCTTTTTCTGGAAACTGGCATATTTACATAACCATAGATCTACTTGATGAAATATTTTGTGTCCATTAAAAAGTATTTAATTCCTAACATATGTATGGAACCACAAAAGACCCCAGATAGACAAAACAATCTTGAGAAAGAACACACAGGTGGAGGCATCACGCTTCCTGATTTCAAACTGTATTACAAAGCTACAGTAATTAAAACAGTATGGTATTGGCACGAAAAGACATATAGATCAATGGGACAGAATAGAGAGTCCAGAAATAAACCCATGCATATATGGGCAAGTAATTTATGACAAAGGAGGTGAGAACATACAATGGGGAAAGGATAGTCTCTTCAATAAATGGTTTTGAGGAATACTGGACTACTATCTTACACCATTCACAAAAATCAAATCAAAATGAGTTAAAAACTTTGAACATAGACTTGAAACCATAAAACTAGAAGAAAACCAATGGTAAGCTCTTGATGTTGGTCCTGGCAATGGCTTTTTAGCTTTGACACCAAAAGCAATGGCAACAAAAGCAAAAAAAAAAAGTGGGCCTGCATCAAACTAAAGAGCTTCTGCACAGCAAAGGAAACTATCAACAAAATAAAAAGGCAACCTACTGAATGGGAGAAAATATTTGTAAATCATGTATCTGGTAAGGGGTTAACATCCAAAATATATAAAGAACTTATACAACTCCATAGCAAAAAAGACCAAACAATCTGATTAAAAAATGGGCAGAGGATCTGAATAGACATTATTCCAAAGAAGACATACAGATGGCCAACAGGTACATGAAAAGGTGCTCAGCATCACTAATCATCAGGGAAATGCAAATCAAAATAGAATGGCTGTTGTCAAAGAGACAAGAAATGTGTTGGTGAGGATGCGGAGGAAAGGGAACCCTTGTGCACTGTTGGTGGGAATGTAAACTGGTGCAGCCACTATGAAAAACAGTATGGAGGTTCCTCAAAAAATTAAAAATAGAACTACCATATGACCCAGCAATTCCACTTCTAGGTATTTATCCTAAGGAAACAAAAACACTAGCTCAAAAAGATATCTGCACTCCCATGTTCATTATGGGATTATTTACAACAGCCAAGACATGGAAACAACATAAGTGTCCGTTGATAGATGAATGGATAAAGGAATTGTATACATACAACGGAATATAAAGAAGGAAATCCTGCCGTAACACTGAACTCATAGACCAGAGAACAGGTTGGTGGTTCCAGAGGTAGGGGATGGGAGATGGGCAAAATGGTTGTAGGTCCCCAAATGTACAAACTTCCAGTTATAAAATAAATAAATCCTGGGGATATAATGTACAGCATGGTGACTATAGTTAATAATATTGTATGTTTGAAAGTTGCTAAGAGAATAGATCTTAAAAGTTCTCATCACAAGAAAAGAAATTTACAACTGTGTGATAATGGATGTTAACTAGATTTATTGTGGTGATCATTTCACAATATATACATATATTGAATCATTATGTTGTACACTTGAAACTAATATAATGTTATGTCAGATGTATCTCAATTAACAAAAGTATTTACAAGGAATTTGTAATAATGTGGGAAATGTTTGTCATACATTCGTGAGTGGAAAAAGACCTACAGGATTTTATATCAGAGTTTTTTAAAAAATGTATGCAACAAAACATTGATGTGTGTAGGGGAGCATGCAAATATGCCTTTATAATATGTCATTATTTGACACAAGTGCAATGGTTCTGCATGTCTTCCATAGCCTTTCCTCTCTCACTCAACTCTTAGAGCATGAAGACTTATACAGGATATGAGTTGGTTAATTTTTTGCTCAACCATGTATCATTCCACAAGTACATATTTAAGTTTTGGAATAGGAAGTGGTAAAAAGGATGCTAACCCAGCAGTGAGCTCGATGAGTACAGTGGCTTCTCCAGGTCAGCTATGAAGGATCTTAAGAAGAAAAATTTACCTTTCTATTGGAGAGAATTTCTAAATAGCCATCTAGAAACCAAACACTAGACCAGGAATTTTTCAGACTTTTGAAATTCAAAAAACTGTTTCAATAATAAGGTCTTAAGGGTTTATATAAATCATAGACTCCTCAACTTAGAGGAACATAATGGATCAGCTGGACCTGAAGAATATTGCACTCACATCAGTAGCAGTGAATGGCTATGGGAATGATTCTTGGATTGGGGAAAATGAAAAGTGTGCCCCTCTTCTTTGGGGAATTTACTATGCCGTCCACCCTGTCAATTGAGAGTTATTCATCTAGAGTTAGCCCATGTTCTTCCAAATAAGGAAACCAAAGTGAGAAACATTGAGTGACTTTTCTGCAGTTGGCAGAGCTGGGATTTAAATCTGAATCTTCAAAGTTCAGTCCATTTTTCAGCCCTATTCCAATTATTTGAGAGGTGGTATAAAAGGAAATTTATATGGGTTTGTGGCCAATAGTCCATGTTCAGAGCGTACCCAAAATTTTAAAATGAGCCAGCAGAGCAAGCCTCTGTGCACTCAGTACCCCCCCCTCCCATCTTGGCACAGGATACAGACATATAAATGAAAGGAGCCACAGTGTCTAGGCTGCTTATCCCAAGTGTAACCTTATGTGCTTGATACAGAAACAGATTTGTAAATTGAAGTTGATTGATAGCTGAAGGAATTTACTTTAGTCCGAAAGAAATTATTCTAATTTCTGAGTAAGGCTTTTGAGTTAAACAGTAATATATTAGCAAGTCAGCTCAGCTTTCATTGAGTTAAAAAAAACATGACACATGACCCAAGTAATAATATTAACATTTGATTACTTTAGCTTAGTTCAAAGAGATTAGAGATTTGGAATCTAAATAATGCATTGTTTCCTGACTTTGCAGATCAACTTTAGATGATATTTAAAGATCTAGTTATAAAAATGACATGGGTCCACAGTCTCTGAGATCCTAAATAGCAGTAATCTAACTTTTGAGGATCTAGATTTGTCCGTGCAGAAGCTATATGAGACTGCATGCACCATTAAAATAGAATTTCTTTTTTTTAGAACAAGGATTGCCAATCCTGAATTTGTATCACATCAGGTCCTCCACAATTATCTGTGGGCTTGTGGTAAAATCAGACACACAGCTGAACTGTTGAAGCACATTTTAAAGCAAAAGATACTGAGAGCTACTGTTTTGAGAATAATGATTTGTAGGTTTTAGCATGCCTAATGATTTCTACCCTCTCCCCAAAGACTCCGAATCTGACCATTGGGAACCTGGGTGTGGTGGTCATCAGCACCATTTAAATCTGCATTTAACAAGCGCTCCACCACATTTGGACAGATGGCCCAGGGACCACACTTTGAAAAACACTGTTCTAGAAAATAAAGGGGAATAAAAGAGGGGTACCAAAAATTGAGGAAAAAAATGAAGCCATCAAAGGAAAAGAAAAGTCTTTATCTGTGGAGAGGCTGGATGGCTTTGGGCAGTTGATCTCAAATTTGTGCCAAAACTGGACTAAAGTATTCCACTGCTAATAGTGAGCAATGGCTTTTTATCTCAATAAACAGAAAAAGATCTGAATTTGTATTTTTTTAATTAAACATTTAATGCCTACTACCACTTTCCTGCTAGTAAAGTGAAAAAGTATCTAAGAAATATTAAAAACTCAAATAGCCGATGAAACTTAGTTTAACAACTTTTTTTCTTATGAACTCAGGTATACTTTTATATTGCATTAATAAAATATGTATGTATTTAGAAAAATATAAAAACATGTATAGTTTTTAGAAACAACTAAAATTGTTTCTAACCGTATGAGAGAATTAAATTTATTCATTTTGACATACAAAAAAGAGCACGGTGTTCCACAAAGGGCACCATGACTTCCAGGTGCTCCCTGACATGAACCAGTTTGAGAATAAAGAAACTGTTCTCACTAAGGCCTGAAGTCATGAAATTCTTTAGCAATGCATGGCCATTGCCTTGTTCATCCATTCAAAAAATGTTTTTTTAATGCTTGATATGTGGAGCCACTGATCTGATCACAAAGATGACCCTGGTCTTACCTACATTGAATTTTGACCAATGAGAGATTAAGGTGGATGAGTAAATAGTCAGTTACAATACAGAGTAGTAAGTGCTGTGATGGGTGAGGTCTGGGGTCCTAAGGAACTAATAGACGGGACAGCTAACCTCCACTTGGGAGGTTGAGCATTTTCTTGGAGGAAGTGGCATGGAATATGAAATATTGTCTAGGCTTAGGAGGAATTATGAATATTTTTGGTTTCCATTTCACTTGTTATGATCATATATGATTGCTTCGTTGTGTTGTCATTGAAGAAGACAACCTCTGTGGGTTTTTTTGTAAGCTTTTCTTATTTTCTTAACTTCTAGTCTTTGTTGATATATTTACAGTTTGAGTTTTTGAATATTTTCCAAAACTGTTTTACAATGGTAATGTCTGTTTAGAACTTGAGAAGTCATTATTCAGAAGACCTTTGCATTAGCCACGGATTGACCAGTTTCTCCTTGTAGCCTGTTCTCAGACGTTTATATAATCAGTACCTACTTCACCAGAAATTACTGGCTTTCCGCATGATGAAGCAGAACACTCCATTGCCCTGCAGGATGATTGCTTTTAATGATTGCTAAATGATTCTCTTTCTGTCTTAGTTAAGGAAACTTTTTTTTATGACAACCTATAAAGCTTTTAACACATTAAGTATCACATTAAGTATCACAAGCCTTTTTTGAACCATTTACCTGATAGAGATATAATCACTTAAGTTGGTTAAAGATAAACAGCTCTTTTTCGGCATTAACATGGCCTATCTTAGATGTGTTTTTCCCTTTCTCTTTAAAGTAATCTAGTGTGGTGGCTTTCAAACTTTTACATTCTGACATTTTCTTTTCAATTTTATTCTAGTTCTTTTAAAGCAGAATGCTAGATGGAATCCACCAGAATTCAAAGGCCATGTCACAGTCTCCAATTCCTCTTCTCATTCTCTCTTTAACTGACGGTTTGTGCACTGTATCAAAACTACTTTGATCAAGGTCACCAGTAACCTCCATGTTCCTAAATCTAATGGTCAGTTCTCCATCTTCATTTGTGTTAAGCTGCATTTAACACAGTTCATCACTCCTTCCTTAATGACTTCCAGGACCCAGCCTCTGGTGGTTTCTCTTCTCCCTGACAGCCTAACATAACAGTGCCCCAGGGCTTGGTTGAAAGCCCACTCTTTTCCCCTGAGTGTCAGACTGTTACTTCCATCTACCTATTCAACACCACTACTTGGACATCCAATACACATCTCAAAGTTAACATGTTCAAAACTGAATGCCTGATCTTCCCCCGGAAACCTATAATCTTTCTGTGGTCTCTCCCATTGTTCAAAGCCAAAAACCTGAGCTCTGCCTTCAAAATATATCAAGAATCAAACCTCTTCTTGCCACTTTCTCTTATTGACCAAGTCACCATCATCTCGCACCTGGATTATTGCAAGAGCCTCCTAACTAGTTTCCTTGCTTCCACACACGTTCCCCTACAGGTTTTTCTCAAAACAGCAGTCAGAATATTCCTTTTGAAATATGTCAGATAATGTTACTCCTTTGCTCAAAACCGTCCATTAACTCCTCTTTTCACTCAGAGTAAAAGCCCCAGTCTGTGCAATGACCCAACATGATCTAGACCCCATTCCCTCTCTGCTTTCATCTCCCACTACTTGGTCTCTCTTTCCACTTCAGTCACCTTGGCCTCCTTGTTCTTCTTGAACATGCCAGACATACACCCACTGTAGGCCTTTGCATGCATTGTTCCCTCTGCCAGGAAGAGCTCTTCTAGATATTTGTATGGCTAACACTCTTACCTCCTTCACATATTTGGTCAATGTCATCTTCTCAATGAGGCCTAATAACTAATTTAAAATTGAAACCTACCTGCTGACTCCAAAGCCTCCTCAATTACTCTGTTCAATACCCATTGGTATTTCCCATAATACCAATTTTTAACATACATATAGTAACACGAGATAGGTAGTGTTTGTTGTCTGTGCACCACTCTCCTGCCCCTGCTAGAAGGTAAGTTTTATGAGGACAGGGTTTTGATTCACTGAGGTATATCCCAAATGCCCACAACAGTGCTTGGTATGTAGTAGGCATTCAATAAATGTTTACTGAATGAACGAATGGTTTCATGACTAACTAATGGCTGAAACCCATTTTGAAAACCTAGTTTGAAAAATGCTGGTCTAGTGGCTAGACTCGGTCCTTAATTTTCTTCTTAGGGTGCTATATATAACAAACTTTTGGGGATAAATTAAATTTTTCATTTTTTGGTTTTCAATTAATTTTGTTCAGTTAGGTTTCAGAGTGCTTGTTGGAGTCACTCTAATAGTAACCTAAATGAAAACATAACAGCACTTTTCTGAAAGTACCTCTTGTGTTATATAACTCTGAAAACCAGTCATCCACTCTTAGCAATTTGTACTTCTAGGTTTTTTCCAAGTACAAACATATATTAAATCATACTATATACAGTGTTCTACAACTTGCATTTTTTTGTTTTTTGGATTTGTTTGGTGGGTTTTTGTTGTGGTAGTTATTTGTTTTGCACCTAATATTCTACCACAGACACTGTCCTGAGATGCAGTACAGCATGGTCAGTAAGAGCATGGATGCCAAGCCAGACTGGGTTCAAATCCCAGCTGTGCCGTTACCACACACTGGACAAGTTACTTAAGTTTTCTGTACCTGTTTTCTCATCCGTTAACATGTGAATAATAATAGTATCTACCTCATACAGTGTTGTGGAGGTCAAATGAGGCCTGGTACATGTGTGCATATAAGTGTTAGCTGTTTTTAGTATTACTTCATTGTTTATCACTGCTATGTAATATCTCGTGTTTTGAAAGTGTAACATTTCATTTAATCAGTCCCTTGCTTGATATATATTTAGGTTGTTTCTAATTCTTCTCTGTTACAAACAGTAATCACCAGGGGTGAGTGTGTTTTTGCACATTTGTATAGTTACTTTCATAAAATAAATACATAGACATAGACTTTCAAAGTCTAAAATATAAACTCTGTCGTACCAAGGTAAACTTGTGCCAACACGGTATCAGTATTTGTTTCTCCACACTGTTGCCGATGCTGAATATTATCAGGCTTAAGTATCTTTCTTTATTGTCTTTCAGTATTTTATTTATTTTTTTTATTTTATTTATTTATTTTTTTAAAGATTTTATTTTTTCCTTTTTCTCCCCAAAGCCCCCCGGTACATAGTTGTGTATTCTTCGTTGTGGGTTCTTCTAGTTGTGGCATGTGGGACGCTGCCTCAGCGTGGTCTGATGAGCAGTGCCATGTCCGCGCCCAGGATTCGAACCAACGAAACACTGGGCCGCCTGCAGCGGAGCGCGCGAACTTAACCACTTGGCCACGGGGCCAGCCCCTGTCTTTCAGTATTTTATGATAGATGGACTAGTTTTCCCCCACCCCCACACCCTACTCAGTTTTATTTTATCTGAACTACATTGAGGTAGTGATCTCTTTTTTTCAAACTAGTTATTTCCAGTACCTCCCATCCCTTCCCTACTGATTGAAATGCGACCTTTGTGTCATGTACCAAATTCCCATATATACCTTGATCTCTTTCTAGACTTAATCTCTTCTATTGGCCTCTCTATTCCTATACAAGTACCATTGATTTTAATCACTGTACTTTATACCTTTTGATATATTAATAGCCCCACTACACACACTCAAGCATACACACATTGTTCCTCTTTTTTAGGAACAATTATTTTTCCAGGTAAATTTTAGAATAATTGTATGAGGTTTTAAAAGAATACCCACTGGGATTTTGTTTCAAAAAGTGTTAAAAGTATAGATTAATTTGGAATGAATTTGTATCTTTACAGTATTGAGGGTTAGAACTTAAAAATGTCTGTTCATTTATTCAGGGCTTTCATTTTTTTATGTCTTACACATTTGTTATAAATACACGTGTATTCTATGTTTTGTGTTGCCATTTTGAGCATGCTTTTTTCTTAAATAGTTTATATACAATATTGATTACATGTCCCTGTAAGGTATTAACATGTGTGTGTGTATACACACACACGTCTTTTTTTTTTTATTGAGTTATTGATAGGTTACAATCTTGTGAAATTGCAATTGTACATTAATGTTTGTCAGTCATGTTGTAGGTGCACCACTTCACCCTTTGTGCCCACCCCCCACCCCACCTTTCCCCTGGTATCCACTAAACTGTTCTTGGTCCATAGTTTTAAATTCCTCATATGAGTGGAGTCATACACAGATTATCTTTCTCTTGCTGGCTTATTTCACTTAACATAATTCTCTCAAGGTCCATCCATGTTATTGCAAATGGAATGATTTTGTTCTGTTTTGCAGCTGAGTAGTATTCCATTGTATATATGTACCACATGTTCTTTATCCATTCGTCTGTTGATGGGCACTTAGGTTGCTTCCACGTCTTGGCTATTGTAAACAGTGCTGCAATAAACATTGGGGTGCACAGGACTTTTGGGATTGCTGACTTCAGGCTCTTTGGATAAATACCCAGTAGTGGGATGGCTGGATCGTATGGTAGTTCTATTTTTAGTTTTTTGAGGAATCTCCATACTGTTTTCCATAGTGGCTGCACCAGTTTGCATTCCCACCAGCAGTGTATGAGGGTTCCTTTTTCTCCACAACCTCTCCAACATTTGTTGCTATTAGTTTTAGATATTTTTGTCATTCTAACGGGCACACACACGTCTTTTATCCACACACCCTTTTACATCTTTAATACTTCCCCAGTTCTCTTAGATTATCTAACCTTATAATCATATCTTATACAAATAATAAATTTCATCCTCTTTTTATACCACTTGCTTCTTTTTTCTTAATTTGCTGTAGTGACTGAACTCTAGAATGATGTTGAGTAACAGTGATGATAGCAGGCCTCTTTGTTGATCCTTTCTGAGTATGTATAATTGAATTGAAAAAACTCCTCTCAATGACTTTATTGGGTTGATCACATTATTAGCTCAATCAGCCTTACTTCAAGTCTTCTTTTATTTTAAACCAGAGCATACTTGGGGAAGTTTAAGATCTTTTGCTACTCTGGAAACAATAAGAACATAATCTTTGGCTGAGAATAAAAAGAGTAATAATTATCTGAAGCCCTGGAAGTTTATGTCTGAGGAGAACGATCTACCCCCTCCAATCAAATGCCACATTAAGTTATGATTAATAAAATTTGACTTCAAAATTATGACATAATGCCATTTTTTCTTGAACGCTGAAAATGAATAATAGTCTGGGCTTCGCCTTCCTTGATATTCAAATTTGCAAGCTGCAAATAGATGCAAGGTGTGGCTGCCTGTAGCCTGGGAAGCTAGTCTTCAGCGTGCTGCTGACATGGGTTCGCCCTCCGCCTCCATTCCTGCAGCCTCTTCGCCCCTCCCAGCAAGCCTGTGCTGGTGATTCCTTGGACCCTAGAAATGCTGATCTTATCCATTTGAGTAGGGCTAAAGGTCAGGCAGGCATAACAGATTGTTCAAGTGTATCTGACTTGGAGTAGTTAACTATCTTCTCAACAGTTTAACTCCATCGGGGCAACAGAAAACCAGAAATTTTAAATAATTTCAAATGCAATCAAGAATTAAATGTGTTGGTTTAGTTTTCTTTGACCTGTGAGCTGCCTTTCATTCACAGATAAAGAAAACACTGTGGATAATTATTTCATTGTTGTAGAAAGAGGAAGAAAAGGTTTTATACTTTTTCTTAAAACCAGGGAAAAGTTTACTTTTTGTCCACCCCAACCAGTTTCTGTATTTATTGGTTGACATTTTTTATTTTTTCATTTAAGTTTTAGTTGAAGTAACCAGCTTAATTTCTCAGTAGTTATAATCTACCTAGCTTTATATGTCTTTTTCCTAACTTAGTAATATTAGTATTTTTCCCAGATTTTTATTATGAAAAATGTCAAACGTAGACAGTTATCTTGCAGAATAATGGCCCATATTCTGGATTTGTCTGCTTGTTTCTTGATTAATATAAGAACTTTTAATCAATGTAGTCTTCATGATTTAGGTCTGTTTGGTGAGAATAATTTGTATACTTGTGTCATGGCAATTAATAATTACTAATATTGACCTGGTTCCTTTTCATTGTGTTACTGAATATGATCTTAATGGAGAGATCGTATAAAGAATGGCTCTGAGTACGGGATCCTAATTTTAGAATATCTGTGTTCTCTCTCCATTTCTAACAAAAATTTCCTCTATGGCTTTGAATGAGTTACACAACCATTCTCCCTGTGTTATAAAATAAGCAGAATTGCCTTCCTTGTTTAAAGTTCAGTGGATTTACTGACTGGTGTTTATAAAGCCCATGGAAGATGTAAAGCTTGGCTAAAATGGTAACAATTAGCAAAATGATTGTGATACTCTTTTGGTCCTTTCAAATAAGCTTTCATTTAGCCTAAGTGTTCTATCCTCAGCAGACATTTCTTGTCTCATATTTACATTTAGATCTGAAGGAGAGGGAAACTAACCTTAAATGTCTACTGTGTGGTAAGCGCTGTGCTAGATTCTTCAAATGCATCTTCTCATTTAATTTTTAAGCCTCCACCTAACCTATGAAATATATCACTTCCTATTTTTATTTTACAGACAAGGAAACCAAGGATCAGAGATGTGTAGTAACTTATTCTGTATTATAAACATAGTAAGTGCCAGAGCCAGGCTGTGAACCCAGATCTTTGTAAATTTTCTAAGTTGAGCTTTATGTAAGAACTCTTCTGAATACTACGTCACTGAAGAAAATCTCTCCAAAAAAAGTTGGTAGCTACTAATGAAGAATTTACACCATCTTCTGACCAGAAACATTTAATATGTAGACAATGTTTTTTAAGTATATTAATTTTCCAGTTATATTACATCCCCTGTCACTGACTCTGTTCTAGGATGTTGGCAAAGGATGAACTGATGACCATACTTGAAAAATGTTTCAAGGTTTTTAAGTCCTCTTCTGAAAAGCAGCTTGGCAGCACAGCAAAGAAAATAGAGGAGCTCCTGGCCCAGTTTCAGAGCCTTGATGGTGAGAATATAATATCTTGCCAATTCTACTAGCTATGACAGTCATTTAACTAAAATAACATGGAAACCCCCACATTCTGATGTGTTGAGAGTTGAAGAGATAAAGTAGTTCATGAGCAGTCAAGACTGAGAATATCACCTCTTCACAGTCACAGTAAGCCAAATGGTTCTCTTCTAGATATGGTTTCAATGATGAAAAGCATCAAATGGGCAGGAAAAAAAAAATGGCAACAAAACGAAATTAGAAAGATTGGAGAGAGTAGCAGGGCATCATAATTAAGGACTCCTTTTGGATGTTTTTTCTTAAGCATTTCATCAAGTTCTTTATAGATTTCAAAAACAATGCATAAATCATTTGTAACCCTGAAAAATTAATAGCTTGAACTGCTTTCACAGCACTGAGGCTCATTGCTATGCTGATTACCAAAATATGCATGAGGTTTGCTTTAATCAGATTTACAAAGGCTTGACTCTCTCAGTCCTAAATGAACTGAGGCAGCCTGGCATTCCTCACTGTTGGAGGGCTACAGTTTCCTTTAATTTGCACGACCTCCACACAATCATTTGTATCCTGATTGTGCACACGTAGCCATGTTCTGTTCTCGAATGCTTCAGGACTTCTTTGTTGTAATGGGGCACCATGGATTGATACTGATCATTAACTTTTCATGGGCTCTTCTCTTGCTTTATTTCTAGCATCAAAATATGATATTCTTCTGGTAAAACAGACAAAATGAGTGTGCACCTTTTATTTTCCCCCAGTTAGGGAAATGTTTTAACAGAGTTTGGGGAAAAGAGGCAGCATGGTGTGTAAGCACACAGATTGGACATGGCATGATGAAACATTTCACTTGGAATGTCTATATCCTTTTCTATGTTTGGCAAGTGTTCCTTTGTCTTGAAAATCCTTTGGATTTAGGAAAGCGCTTTTGCTGAAATGCCTCCGTATCTCTCCATTGTTGCAGTGCTAGGCACCTGATGAGTGCTGAGTCAATGGAAGGCGAAAGAGAAAGGTTGCTTGACTCTTAGAGTGGCAGGAGCAGCTAGTATGAAGTACTCTACAGTACAAAGGGGTTCCCTCCGAATTATGTGTAGGCATTGCTCCTTTGCACTAGAGCCTGAGCTGAACCATTTTTCAAGTCATAAAAATTGTAAAGGGCTGGAAATTCATATCATAGAGATCACTGAGGACAGCTACAAACAGAAATTAAAGCCCAGGAAGAGAAAGTAACTTGCTCCAGATCACAGCGAACTAGTGGTGGCACCCAGACTAGAGCCCACCTCTCTTAACCACCAGCTCATTGTTTTTTTCCTCTGATTCACAATTTAAATGTCCCCCTAATTGTGGTCATTGGGATAGTCAGGGGCCACCACTGAGGACATAAATAGGCTAAAAGAGTTAGAGGAATATCAGATAAATTAGGTAAATTTCAATCTTTTACAAAATTGGACTCGGGGATTTTTGTAAAATGAAATTGCAGATATAATTTTAATTGAAGTTTATGTAACATAAGGTAGAGAACAAATTCTGTGATGTTCTAATATTAAATAGAGGAATGCTGCTTTTAGAAATGGGAAGGCTGGAGACTGAGTGACACATTGTCAATAATAAAGTGAAATTAAACTGCTACACTGGACAAGTAGAAATATTTGACTATATGCTAGCTCTGGTTCCTTAACACTTATTACATATTACAGTCTGGGTTTAAAATTACATTTGGAGGGTTAAGTAAGCCAGACTGTCATATCAGATTTATTTTTAAGGCTTTACTACATGTTAATGAAATGGGACAAAGAATTTATTAGATATTTTAACCTTCAGTTATATCTTTCTTCAACCAAGAATTATCCACGGCTAAAAAGAAATTTATTCTTTGAGAACAATGCAGATTCTCCAGCCTCATCCCTCTGTCTTAGATTTAGGCCAAATCAGTCATGTGAGTGTAAGGTTCCTTAAACCTGCCCTGCCCTGGAAGGAGGATATTA
Organism: Equus quagga; assembly: GCF_021613505.1. Taxonomy (NCBI): domain Eukaryota; kingdom Metazoa; phylum Chordata; class Mammalia; order Perissodactyla; family Equidae; genus Equus; species Equus quagga. Next base: position 43,363,077 of record NC_060277.1, on the reverse strand, counting down.
GGGCCTCATGCTCTCTAGAAGCACAGCTACACCTTCTGCCAGGTTTGACCTTCTGTTCTCGTCACTAAAGAACCATGATGCACTTTGCATTTTAGAAGAATATTTCAAAACTTTTACACCTTACCCTCTTCATACTCAAATAGCATTGTGCCAAAAAATAGTGAATTGGAAGATCGAGGCCAAGTTTGCCAGGGTGTATTGTGTTGTTTACAATCTTGGCATAGTCAAAGGAATACAATTTAAATCTATTTATTTGTTTTTTAAAAGCTATTTATAACAGCACAAAGATTGGAGCTTTTTGCTGTTGGTTTGGGGGTTTTGTTTGTATTTTGTTTTGTTTTCATTGTGGTCACATTTTAAAAAATTCAGTACCTAGTATTTTGAAGACTTCTCTGCAGCATAACCTACGTAGTATTTATTGACCTTTGGCTTCTGGAAAAAATCATTTATCTGATGGAACCTTGATCCCTTGACACATTAAAAAAAAAGATGAGACTTTATTTCCCTTGAGTAGTAGAAATGTTTGTTCTCTTGACTTGAATGGATATACCCTAGTAAATGGATATTGGTTTGTGTATTAAAAGCAGAAGCCAAAGAGGAAGAAGATACTTCTGGGTCACACTCAAAGGGGCTTCAGAAGACAGACCTCTATCATCTTCAGAAGGTCAGGTTACTTTCTTTTCCTTGCAACATCCTGTGATGCTTGCAACATCCTGTGATGTTCCCTTTTTTCTGTGTGTGCTCTAGATTAGTGCTACTTGGATGTTGTTTTCATTTTTAAACTACAACCAGGAACAAAGCAGACTTTGTAACTCACTTATAAATTGAACATACTGTTTATCCCACTGCCATTCCCATTTTCCATGTATGCTAGCTAAGTTACTAGCTTACATAGGTGGAAACTGTTCCTGTAGCCTGAGAGAAAGAGAATTAACTAGCAATAAGGGAAAATGGGAACATGGCTGCAAAAAAGTAATCTGATTATCGGATGTATTTGTTTTCCTGTTTGATCAAACTGAGAGCTCCAAAAGAGCCTAACACACTAGTTTTAGATATTTTTGATTTTTTTTAATGTGTATCCAGTATACAGCAGAAATTGAGCCACAGTGTATATCCAATATAATCTTTTTGAAATAGTTCTAACTTGGATCTTGGTTGTCAAAGTAAAGAACCTTGTTTGTACCATCATAACAAGTTATGATAAATGTAGAGTAAAATTTCAATCTAAGCAAAACAAAACATGTGGAGTCTATTCTGTTAGTATGGCAGAAGGGCAAGGGTTTTTTTTTTTTTCCTTCTGAGTCCTTTTCTTAAATGAAGTAACAGGTTGTGGATAATGAGCACTCTGCAATATAACTTAGTAATGAAGTGAAATGCCCTTTTCCTCTTTCTCTGAAAATTCACTTGATGTATATCTGAAGCAAAGGCCTAGGAGGAGAGATTCTTTCCAGACCTCAAAAATAAAAGATAAGGGGCTGGCTCCGTGGCCAAGTGGTTAAGTTCGTGTGCTCCGCTGCGGCAGCCCAGGGTTCAGATCCTGGGCGCGGACATGGCATCGCTCGTCAGGCCATGTTGAGGTGGTGTCCCACATCCCACAACTAGAAGGACCTGCAACTAAGATATACAACTGTGTATCAGGGGGGTTTGGGAAATAAAGCAGAAATAAATAAATAAATAAAAAATAAAAGATAAGAGGCCAGCCTGGTGGTATAGTGGTTAAGTTCGCAGGCTCCACTTCAGCAGCCCAGGGTTAATGGGTTTGGATCCCGGGGGCAGACCTACATGCTGCGCATCAAGCCATGCTGTGGTGGCACCCCACATACAAAATAGAGGAAGATTGGCACAGATGTTAGCTCAGGGACAATCTTCCTCACCAAAAAAAAAAGAAAGAAAGAAATTTAAGCACAATCCATTTTGATCTGGTTCTTTCTCTGCACATTATGTTTTATGGAAAGGGCATCAACTGCCTCTGCCTAAGCAACAGAGCTCCCTTTTGAGGGGTTTTCTGTCTCAGAATCACCAGAAAAGGTATGTTCTTTCATCCATAGTCCTTATTGGAAATGAAGGAGTTAAGAAGAACCAGTAAGAAACAGACCAAGTTTGAAGTACTCAGAGAAAAAGTTGTGAACTTCATTGACAGTCTGGTGAGGTGAGTCTGTTGCTCTTAAGAGCTAAAAAGCAGCCTATCTTCCCAAAAAGCACTGGTGTGATAGCTGTCCACAGCCACTCTAGGACGCTTTCTCCTATATTAGGCTTTATGCTTCTCAGCTTCCTCCGTCCAGTTTAGAATTGTAGTGTTGATTATTTTCCAGCCTTATTAGGATGTCTAATCAAATGACTTCGTTCATTCTTTTACTGACACTTCAAGAACACAGGTTTAAACTTGATCTAGTTCATTAGGCTGGGGCAGAGAGTCGGGTTGGGGGTGGAAACAAAAACTGTCTCCTTTCTAATAACAAGTGTTTGCATTTCCTTTTATCCTTGCTCTGTCTTTGCTGGGAGTATGCTGGATCTGCGCCAAGCCAAGAAAACAGACAGAGCAAACTAGCCGTAATGCCCTGTTTTATCCTGAGTAAAGGACTTCTAATTCTGAAGAACACCAGCACAGCTCATTATCAGGACTACATTCATGTTGAGAAATGTACTCATAGTCAATTTAGAAATCCACTAGTCCTGCCTATATTTTAAGATGATTCCATTTTGGGAAACCTAGATCATTCTGATTCATGGATATCCCAAAAGCCAGCCCTATGTAGCTGTGTAAAATCACCCACCTAAGCTGCCTGTCAGGCAATTGGAACATACCATAGGAAAAAAAAATGAGAAGTGTGAAAAATAAAAGTAGGAAATAACTGTTATTTATCATTGCTTATTCTGTTTTTTAATGGCAGTTCAAACTCAACAGCAGGCTAGGCACTAGTACTAAGAAAACAGCAGCTCAGTTATTGAAGACAGAATGGTTTTCTGATAAATTACCTATCCTTGAAAGTGAAAAGTTCCATTTTGCAGGGCAATGTGGGGGCAGAGTCATTGTTCCTAGTCATTGGGGAGAAATTACTAATGCCATGAAAGAGGTCCAAATGACCAACCAAGTGTAACAAAAGGAAGGTTAAAGTCAGAGAACTGTGTCATATAAAAGCGATGCAATGCAATATTGAACTGACCTACTGGCCAGAAATGACCTTTTAGAACTCATACAGTTGACCTTGTCTTTGGTGTTCTTGTAGTTTCTAGACCCAAGTTCCTGGCTCTTTCCTTTCACCAAGTTGTGACTATTGTAGTTGGTAAAAATAATTTTGCCATGTAATTTAGCATAATTTATAGGCCAAATGTCAGGTTCCTTTCTGAGTTCCCACAAATCCCAAATTGTAGGTTCTGAAGCCAAACCAACCATTCCCCTTTTGTGACCTTTCACCTAATATGTCTCACTTTTTACCTTTCTGAGCAGTTAATGAAACAAAACTGAGCATGATTGAAATGTGTTGTGTTGGGGAATCATAAAATTTTCCATACGAGGATTTACTGTCTTTACCAAGATTGACTATCTCAGAAGGGAAGACATAGGTTTGTAGCATGTTAGAGCTAAAAGGGACCTGAGGAGTCATGTGGCAGCTAAAGTCCCGAGAGAGGCTATGACTTGTGGAAAGTCACAGTCCCAGTTTGCTGACATCTGTCAAAAGGCCCTCTCGATTTCTCCACACTGTCCCCAAGGACCACATCACAGATGTTTGACCAGATCTTGGAGTTCTGGAGAAAAGATGTCCTTTAAAGATAAACATAAGCACTAGGCTCCAGGAGGCGGGGTTTCCCAGTATACCATGAACAGCTCTTGCTGAAACTACTGAGAGCAGAGAATAAGTTGCCACTTTGTAAGTTACTGTTTTCACCAAAATACAAGCTTCAACTCTGTAGCCTTTGTTGTTATTAAGTGGTCCTCCCAGTTCCCTCCAAAGCACCTCTCTTTTGCTTGTGAACTCAGATCTGAATTCAAAATGAGCATCATCCAATGCTCTAGTGCGAGACTCACTGCTTATTTCTTCTCACAGCAAATAAGATACAGAAGTATATTTTTATGCCAATCTCCAAGTTTGCAGTTAGACAAAAAATTCTAATGTATGATTTGTTACTGTTGTTCAACTAATGTAGCCCAGTGGAAACCAAATACAGGCAAATATTTTGCCTGTGATGGAAGTTCTTTGAGGATATCCAAAGGCTTTTTGCCTTGGGAATTGCCTAAATTTCTAAACATTAAAGATGTGAAAAAGGGAGAGGAGTACAAATATGAAAGAATAGTTTCTTTGAAATTGACTCTATCTGGTTGCCTTGTTAGATTTCCAGTCCTTATTATATTGCAAGGACTTCAGTAGTGTCTTTTAATGGCAGTTATGTATAATGAGTGGGGAAAAGAGCCTGAGGTTGGTGTAGGAAGAGTTTGTGGTCAGAAATTACCGATGGGCAGCCAGCCATTCAGGGTGGCAGCCAGCATCACCCATTCCTGAAGTTACAGCTAAATTAACTTAACCTTGAGTATGATGTTAGTAGTACTTGAGGTGTAGAATTCTGGTCTTTAGGGCCAAGTCAAAATCCTACCCTTTGTGCAAATGAGTTTTATTCCAATTGACTCTGGAGAAGGTGCTGCATCTAGAACTGGAATGAGCAGAGGGCCAGGAGCTCTTGAGACTGGGAGAAGGGAGATGGTGATGAGTGATGTAAATGGTTAATATGCTCTTCACTTCCTCTCTTCCTCAAAGCAACTGACGGCACAGGTGAAGCAGGTGTAGTGGGATTTTCTAGGCAGTGTTATCCTCTCCAGAAGGGAGAAAGCCAGGACACCAGGAAGAAGAGGGGTAATTTTCCTGGTGGCTGGGCTGAGGTAGCTGCTTTGTTCTGCCTGCCCTGGTGGGAAAACGAGCTGCCACAAATCTGTCATGTGGCCAAAATACTTTACGCCCAGGACTGGACTAAGCCCCAGGAATCTTTATGAAGGCATGTGAGTTAACTACTTTAATCAAGTTAGTGACTTATTACTCTGTCTTTGGGTTGTGTGTGCCAAAGCTTCCGCCTTCCAATTTACTACCTTCCAGGCCACTGAAGGGCAATGTTACTGTCATAGCACAGACCAGCTGATGGGCTCATTATAAATTTAAAGTGAACTTTTTAATGCTTTATTTTTTAAGTTCAGATTTCATTAAAATTGGTTTGTCATCTACCTCATAAATAAGGCAAAAATCTCAAGTTACAATGGCTATTTAACAACTGAAATTTTAATAACGAACAATGTGTTTGTTTTTCAATACTCTGAAGCTAAAATTCAGCCTTTTCTGCCTTCTAAAGTAAAAAAGTAATTCAACATATAAAAAACTTTCAGGGTATCATTTCTATAAGAGATATCACTTAAAACATTTTCTGTGATCCAGAAAGAATTTCCTAAACTCTTAATTCCAGGTCTGAGGCCTGTGTTTAACACTGCCAAGAATTAAATGTTATGGTAAAGAATGTGGATATCTCAGTTTTCTAAATAATTTACTTTATGAAAGTATTCATTCATACTTTAAGAAATTCTACCTTAAAGATCTTAAACAGAAAAGTAATTTATGCACATTTGTTCCAAAAGGTTTAAATCAGAACTGAAATACATACTTTTTTGTACTCTAAGGAGTCTGAAAATTTTTAAAAATACTATATGGAAGAGGTACAGTTCTGAGTTAATCTACACTGGATTTGATATTTGGGTTTTCTTTCATTTGTTTTTGGTCTTTGTTGATTTTGCTCTTTAAGTAGATTAATTGCTCAGTCTTCCACAGAGGATTGACAAAAATATTATATTGAAAATAAACCTGTGCTTATCTAAAAGCTGACACTTAACTTGGGCTGTTCCAGAGAGTATCTTCTGCCCCCAGAGACACAGCCTCTGCACGAGGCGGTGTACTTCAGTGCCGCCCACACGCTTCGTGAGCACCTGAATGCTGCTCCGCGAGTAGCCCTTCACACCGCACTCAACAATCCTTATTATTATCTCAAGGTAAGGAGCAGACTCATTTTTCGGAGAGTTTAGTTCAGACCCAAGACTTCTTTATCACAAGAATATTGTATATTTGCAGTTCTAAGGAGCAAGGAGTTGGCAGCTCAGGGTCGCATCTCTTTCAGCTATTTTTGAAAATTCTTTAGATTTTTGAGGGCATTTTCTAAGCCAGTGAAGATACCAGTTAGTAGACAACTAATGCTGCCAACTTTTGATCATGTGTAAATGTCTTCCCTTCATGTGATAAAACCAGATCATAGGCATTAAGACTGGAACGTATAATGCTACTAGTACTGTGAAAATTAAGGAAGAGTTTCCTGCAGACATAGCAGTAGATAACGGGTCAAACAATACGGCTTAATGAAATTACTTGAAAGATCCAAATGATTGTTTCTGATGGAAAAAAGAAAAACTTTGGGATTTCATTTTAGATTTTAAACCAAAGAAAGATCTACTCCGGGAGATACCTCCAGAGCTGAGTTTAGAGGAGGGCCAGCAGTCTGCCAGGGATGAAACTAAAATCCAGACACGTTTGCTAGTTCCAAGAAATTGTTCTTTAAACAGAGTTCAAAACGGTTCAGAATTTTAAAAACTTTCTTATGACCAGGTAAAGTGGTCACTTTAAACATTTCAGTAAGCTATATTTCAGTAAGTTATATATACATGAAATAACTTGATATTTTGCTAATAAGTTATCAACTCAGTTAAGCACCTAGAAATCTTGCCATAAATACTTAAGTGACTCCATGAAAAACCCATGAAGTGTTCCAACTGGTTTTTTGTTCCAAAATAGCACACAGACCAAGATGCTAAGCATTACAGGGGAATACTTGGTAGGAAGATATAAATCAACAGTTTTCAATGATGGTGATAGTGGGGAGCTTGAATAATTTCATATTGAAAAGCACAAAATGTCAATTATTTTTATTATATAAACCACAAATTAACTCTGACAAAGTCTTTTTGGCTAGTGGCAGGTCACAGAAGAGGACTCGTGCAGTCCCAGCAGTCTTTGGGAGGATATATTATAATCCCTGAGCATATGTGTGAGAGAGATTCTCTCTCAGTAAGAACCATGGATTTCAAATAGGTTGAAAAAGTGCTGATGGTTTTTGTAGGGGTTAGGATCTGCAGTGCTGTCAACACAGTCTTCTTTGAGAGAACTTATAGCCTTGGTAGTGGTGTGGTGTGTTGGTATTTATTAATAGAGTAACTGCTAGAATTCACATAATTACAAATGTTGGAAGTGGCATTTTATTGAAAATCCACAAAGAATTCCATAAACTGTTTATGGAAAGCAGAAGTGCTTTAGGGTCTTGGAAATTAATAATATATGATTAAAATGAAAAATATGCTAGTCTTCTAATCCTGGGAGTATTCTTCTAGTGAAAAGGAGCTAGGGGGATTATGATCAAGACCTAATCCTAAACAAAAACTAGCTAAATTTTAGAGAGTAAATGCAACCCCCTAAATAAAGCAAACCAAAGACTCCATTTACTGGATTACTAAATTTAGGTTAGGGACTTCATTAATATCTGTTTTTGTTCCTAATGATTTCTAAAGTGTAGTCATCTTAAGTTTACTGTTATTTTTAGAACGAAGCACTGAAAAGTGAAGAAGGCTGCATTCCAAATGTTGCCCCCGACATCTGCATAGCATATAAACTGCACCTAGAGTGTAGCAGGCTGATCAACCTCGTGGACTGGTCAGAGGTAGGTCAGGGAGGAGAGAGAGAGCTGTTTACTTGTCTAACCACCCATGACAACTTTCCTGGAATGTTTTTCTATTTTTGGTACTTTGAAACTCTTTTTTTTTTAATGCCCTGTCTTTTGTTTGGAAAACGAAAATCACCTCATACTTCAAAAGTTCCTCCAGAAAAGCAGCTAACTGCTCAACAGTCCCATTCCCAGTCATTCTGATCCCACATGCCTCAGCCAAGCCAATCCTGCGTTCATGCCAGGTCAAAGTAAGCGTGTGACCTAACCTCACAGTTAACAATAAGTGAAAACAGTTTAGGTCAGTTCTGTTATTCGACAAAATAAAAAAGTATATTATTAACTAGCATTTCTCTTATTGCATAAAAGAAAAAACATGTATTGGAATAACTACCCAACAGATTTAAGTTGCAATCAGGAAGTACAAGGAATACTTGGCAAGGCAATGGACAGCTGTTGTTACTCTTTCCGATAAGTAACTATTCTTCCCCTCCTCAGAAGAATACTGCAAATTTAACTCTGTTGAAGGTCCTATTTGACAGATGTGATGTCACCATATAAAATACGCATAATTGGCTGCTTCCAAGAAAATCAGGCATTTTCCTGGGGTAATGGAGGTTGGGGAGTGCAGGATACAGGGCATCCTTTGCTTTTCAACTTTGACTAGTTTTGTTTCTTGTTTTTCTCTGTATACTTCCTAGTTCTCTGAAATGTAAGAGTATTCAGGAACCATTCCATTGTGTTTTAATGTGTACCTGCTTTAAAGTGATCATCAGTTTTGAGAATCTGAAATTTGGTATAATAAAAAATATGTGCCAGCTATCAGCAGCAGCTGTGCATGACCTGGCTTAACACAGAGCCATCAAAGGCAATAAAGGATGTCTGGCAACAGTAGAGATTTTTATTTTCTTCTGTATTGTCTCTCAAAAGGCTTTTGCAACAGTTGTGACAGCTGCTGAAAAAATGGATGCTAATTCTATAACCTCAGAAGAAAGGAATGAAATTATCCAGTATCCTTTTAAACAACTTCTATAATGTCCAAGTATACATATAGAATATAAGTTTAGTTTCTCCAGATCTACATTAGAGATTTATACAGACGCGCTCCAACCAACCTTATTACTCACTAACATTAATCACACCATCCCAAAATAACTTGTTGATAAATATTCATTCGAAATTTAGTCTAAAAACAAGACCAAATCTGAAATATTGGTCTAAAACTTACATGAAGGTCATATTCCAAAATTCACCAAAAATGTCCGAAACTGTCACTCAATTCTCTACTTTTCTAAGGTTATTAATATACTTTTCGAATTTGGGGGGTGGGGCAATTTTCACACTATGTGAAAAATTAGAATTAGGTAAGCAAGTGTTAAGCACTTTTCCATTTGTGTCTTATTGACATTGGATTCTAGTATATTTAATGTTTTCCAGGATGGGTTATAGTTTAATTTAGAAGTATATTTTTGAACTATATTTCAGTTTACTAACTAATGTTTTAACATTGAGATTTTAACTTCTTTTTATCAAAAATACAACATGGTGAATTTCCTTAGCTACAGCCTCCAGTGCTCGGTTTATTAGAGCTGTTTCTGAACTAGAACTTTTAGGATTTATAAAACCTACCAAACAGAAGACTGACCATGTGGCAAGGCTAACATGGGGAGGCTGCTAGAAGGCAAATGAATGAAACCAGAAGGATCCCATTTAGCTTAAGAGAAAAAGGAGACCAGCCATATTTACATACCTCTACAGGAAGACTGTTCTGGAAAGAAATGAAATGTGTAATCCCCATGTGATATTTGACAAGTAGACTGCTAACCCCCAACAGGAATGTATCAAAACACCTTTGGAGTACTTTAGAATCCACTAAATAATTCACTTACATTGTAACCAAAACCTCTCCTGTTACCACTATAATTTTCACAGCCATTACTAAATTATGAATAAATTGTTTTTGAACAAAATAATGTATAAATGTAATAAATTCCTTTATCCAGGAGTATAAATTATTTGCATTTGATTGAATGGTACTCATTCCTGTTCCCCCAGTGTCTTGCACTGGCCTTCCTCACTTTAGTAAACTGTGTCGTAAGTAAGATCAATATCCTACAGGCTTATTTGTTCTAGTAACTACACAGGTTCTAAAACTCTCTCTGTTGTCCCATTCCTTTAGTCTTACAACTTAAAAAGTCCCAGGTTGTTTAACTTTATGCTTAAAGACAGTAAATATTCTCCTTGAGGATGACCCATCATTGAGTATCAGAGCCTGTAAGGTGTTACAAATCGCCTCTCAACTTCATAAGGCTCAGCTGAAATGACAACTAGCTCTCTTCCATAACAAGAACACATCAAGACAATGAAACAAAGATACCTCAAGTTCACTATTTAATATTCTACTTCCAAGAGAATTCTAGGACATGTCTTTATGACTACTCACTAACATACTAAAATTACCATGCAAATATGCCCAGGAGAAAAAAAAAAAGTCCAAATTCATATAAACTGTTTTGGGTTCATAAAACTTAGAACTATGTAATTGCAGGCCTTTTTTTGTGCTTTGAGGACAAATTTAATGTATAACTAATTAAGCAAATTTAGTAAGTAATTTAAACCTCGTTAATGCTGGAGTGTAAAGGAGGAACAAAGAGTATCTTAGCTCTCTGACAAACATGATGGGCTGAGATGACATTACTGGATAACTGCTCCCCTCCCCCTCTTCCTGCTCCAAAAACATAAAAATGCTAGATGAAATATATCCCAAAAACAAACTGTCAAAATGTTGCCAGAGTTAAAAAGAAAGGGAAATCCCAAGGTACCAGAAATAATCAACCACAACCCAGAGCAGAAAGCGTCTAGCCCTACAGAGCTTTGAGACAACCACCAGAGTAGTATTAGTTAAGGTAGATTAAATGTCTTATCATCATCTAAAAGATGCCAGGATTTCTTATTCAGCAGAATTTAAACACATGTACATATGCACAAAGGGCTGTCAACTTGGAAATTAAGGAATTTATGATATGTAGACAAAAACACCACCACAAGGAAGAAACCGAAGGAGGAAGAGGCTTTTGACACCTGAGAATCCGTGTGTTAAAAGGCAGAGCCTCTGTCATCTTGGGTCCCTGAAGGAGGGCATGGAGCTGAGCCTCTGCCAATGCATACAATCGAAGCGTAAATTTCTATTATGTGAAGTCTCCATGATTTATCTTCACAGCAACTAGCTCAGTATTTTTTCTCAATATTCTATAGTCATTCCCCAAAATAGTCAAATGTGCCCAAAATGATGTGTTTCATTTTTGACAATGGTTGGTAAAATCTAGGGAAAGAACGTGTGAATAATTTTAAGGGTTTTCCATTTATTGCCTATTTAATTAAGTGAGGCAATCGGCATCAGGAAAGGTTTTCCAGTACTTTATGTCTTGTTAATATGCACACACTGTCAACATCTACGATGTGATTTCCTCCAGCCTTCAAATGGTGCAGATGAGCACCAGATAAAATTGTGTTTAGAAACCATTTCTTTCAACTACACTCATACAGCAAAATGCTTCACTGTACAGTACTGAGGAACTGTCCTCACACAGACCAGCAGATTCATGTCTGTCTGAGGTGCCCCTAGTAAAGTAAAAGCCCTGCTTTACTTTTTTCTTTTGCTGGGCACTTTGTTGAATTCACGCTACCTAAGCATGTCATGCATTGAACCACTTTAATTTTCCTTACTACCTAAAGATATTAGATAAGAGACCAGCAGAATGGAAACTGTCCTCTTTTCATAGTGAATACCCAAAAGAGCTATAAAATTAAAACATGAAGCTCATTTGTGGTGATCAATGGAGCACCAAACCCTCAAGCCAGGCTATGAAATGTCAGCTTAATTCTGTGTCCATTCCTTAATACAGCAAAACCGCAAGGAAAATACCTTACAATTGGGATATTCTGATTCACTGAATCTTTTGTTCAATGAAATACTAATCTGAAAACCCTGAAGTATAGTTTGAAATGCATCCAAAAAATATTTACTTAAGCACATTCCATGTCCCAGGCACTGGACCAGGCACTTGTGATTCTTCAGTGAACAAAGATCTTTGCCCTCATTACATTCTAGCAGAGAAAACAGAATAGACAATTATATAGTATGTTATAGAAAAGAAGAACTGGGATGCCATCTTGCAGATTTAAAAACAGGCCTCATTGAGATTACATTTGAACAAAAACTCAAAGTTGGTAAAAGATTTACCCATGAAGTTTTATGGGAGAAGTGCATTGTAAGCAGAGAACAGCAATAACCCCTTGGCTGGAGGAACAGCAAGAGCCGCCAGTGTGGGGGAGGCAGAGGGAGCAAAAGGGAGACTAGAAAGTGAATGAGGTGGAGTGGAGTGCAGTGCAGGTAATTTAGGGCCCTAACGACAGACCACTGTAAGGTCTTTGCCTTTTACTTAGGTAGGAAGCCATCTAAGTAAACCACTTAGATCTTTAAAGGATCACCAACTGTGATGAGAAGAGACTTGGATAGGTGAGGAGACATAAATGAAGCAAAACAAAGACCACTGAGGAGATCAGTGAAATCTTCCAGGCAAGACATGATAGTATCTTGGATGAGGGTAAGAGTAGACATGGCGAGATTTTAGATGGAAGCAAGATTAGAAGGAATTCAAGACTGTTTTTTGGCTGAGAATCTTGAAAAATGAAGATGCCATTAACTGACTGGGGTTGATTAGGAGAAAAAGGTTAAGAGGCAAAAATAAGAGTGGTTTTCAACATGTTTTAAGACCTCCATTAGATGTCCAAGTGGAAATGTCACATAGGGAGGTAAACAGAATCTGATGTCTTTAGGATTAGATGACATCACAAAAGTGAGTAAGAACAGAGGAAGCAAGGAGCCCAAGGTCAAACTCTGAGGCATACCTTTGTTGTAAAGTTCAGAGAAATGAATGACTGGACCAGCAGCAAAAAAGGAGCAGTTTTACAAAGGAACCAGATAACTGAGAAGGAGCAGCCAGTAAAGTAGGAGGAAAATCAGGCAAGTGTGGTAACTTGCAAACTAACTGAAGAAAGCATTTCAAAGTCATGTTGATTCGATTCAGCAATGTGGAAATCATTGGTGACTAATAAGAGGAGCAGTGAAGACAAAGCCTGACAGGCATCACCTATCAGATGACCACAAGTGTCCAAACTTATCACTAGTCTAGGAAAGCCATACATTGTATGATGTAATATGGAGACCATAATATCCTCTTGCACAAAACATTTAACCTGAAACTAATAAAACTATAAACCTAATTTCAGTTTACAGGAAGTTCAAAAGGATAGAAAAGGTTAAATTAATGACACCACAAAGAAACATTCTACAAGACAGTAATTCTAATTATTCCACAAAGTCAGAATCTTGATTGAATCCTACTTAGCAAGAAAAAAAGCGGCAAAAGACATTTTGGGGACAAATGGGAAAATATGAATATAGACTAAATGTTAAAAATTAGCGAAGTATTATTTTAAAGAAGATAATGGTATCGGAGTATATTTATGTAGAACCACCTTATCCTTAGGAGGTGCATCATGTATACAGTAGTCCTCCCCTATCTGCAGTTTCACTTTCTGTGGTTCCAGTTACCCACGGTCAACCTCAGTCTGAAAAAAGTGGAAAATTCAAGAAACAGATAATTCATAAATTTTAAATTGCCATGCCATTCTGAACAAGGTGATGAAATCTCTCACTGTCCACTCCATCCATCCAGGACTTGAATCATCCCTTTGTCTATCATATCCACACTGTATATGCTACCCACCCCAGTAGTCATTGAGTAGCTGTCTCAGTTATCAGATCAACTGTCATAGTATCACAGTGTTTGGGTTCAAGTAACCTTTATTTTACTTAATAATGACCCCAAAGACAAGAGTTGTGATGCTGGCAATTCAGATATTCTCTTACTGTGCCTTACTTATAAACTAAACTTTATCATAGGTATGTATGAATAGGAGAAAACATAGTATACCTAGGGTTCAGTACCATCCATGGTTTCAGGCATCCACTGGGGGTCTTGGAACGTATCCCCTGCAGATGAGGAGGGACTACTGCACATTTTTTTTAAGAGTTAAAAAATATATACATATAAAGCAAATATGGCAACATAATAATTGTTCATTTTAAGTGAATCGCTGGACTGTTCTTTCAGCTTTTCCATTTGAAGTTTTTTCTTAATAAAAGAAGTTGGAAAAAAAGGGAAACAGGAAGATTAGAAGTTCAGAAAATTCTTGAGTTTTCTATAAAGATTACAGAGCAGAAAAATAGGATAATAGCTAGAGAGGGATTATAAAAGCAGAAGATTTTTAATACTATGTTTATTATGCTTATGGGAATGATCGAACTAGCAAAGATAAAGAAAATGGATGCGAGAGAGAGAGAGGACTGCTGGAACTGTGCCTAGACAGGGTTGGAGCTAATGCTCCCTACCCAGGGCAAACGCGGGAGTAGAGGACTGCTGGAGCCATGCCCGTGAGCTAGAGGGGCAGGCTACTAGGTGCTTTAGCAGAACACTCACTTAGAATACCACTTACTAATTTTGAAGCAAGTGAGTAAAAAGAACCCAAATAAGCCAAAGACAATTATTTCCAACCCTAGCTGCTTGGATCATCTAGGGAGCATAATAAACCGATTCCAACAGTCCTCCCCTCCTCCCAATTTTATAAAGCAATCTCTGGGGGGTAAAACCTGGAAATCTTCCCTAAAAGCTCTCCCGTTAATATTGCTGATACAATAACATCTCATTTGGAAACTATTTTCTTTAGGGAGGTAAGTTGTTGCTGTAGGCCAAAGATATCTTTGATATTTTAAACCTCCAATATTTATTTTTCTCAGATTACCTATGCCTATTTTTCCTCAAAAATACACAGCATTATACCTAGCCATGTGCCCCTGTTAATCAGGGATTTATTGGGCACATTACAGCAACCTAACCGCATGCAGCACAACCACTGCCTTTTATTAAAAGAAAGATGACTGTTAGCACACTAAATTCTGTAGATATTTACCTATTAAAAGCAATTTCAGGGATTTGGGGGAATTCAGAATCCCTAGGTTGCTACTATAATCTTTTTATTGAGATCAAGTGTGGTTGGTATTTGGATTAGAGTAATCAAGTACTGGATCCAACTAATTATAACTAAGTCCAAGAAGTTGCCATTTTTTTTTATCTTCTGGAACTACCTCACATACCACTTAAAATCAGTAAGTAGCCCATAAGCTAAGACTTTCTGGTAAGGTGATAAGCAGAAATTTGGCTGTGGAGGAAATTTTATTCTTGATGAGAAGTGAATCTGGAATTAAAACCATATTACTTGTGGCTCCAGTCAGCTTGCCAGCACTGATTTTCCTTTTAGCATATCTTGCCCTCCAAGTGTAAAAAACAGCTCTTTTATAAATTTAAATCTATGCAAAAATTCACATGTGCTTACTTAAAAGAATGTTCATCATTTTGCCCTTACTAGGGTTAAGAAGGGATAACTTATTTATATTCACTCTATTCCCACTCCTCCATATTTTAACTTGTTGCTTGCACTCTTTTTTATATTCACTCTACTCCCACTCCATATTTTAACTTATTGCTTTCATTCTTCGAATATAGCTGGGGACTCCCCCGACACCCAACATTCGGTAGTATATCAGGAGGTACATTTTTGTTTGTCACAACTTGGGGGAACAGTGCTACTGGCATCTAGTGGTAGAGGCCAGGGATACTTCTAAACATCCTATAATGCTCAGAACAACCCCCACAAGAAAGAATGATCTGGCCCAAACTGCCAGCAGTGCTGAGGTTGAGAATCTCTGTATGAGTCCATTAAAACCAGGTAGAATTATCCACCTTATTTATGGCCACCTTGTGCCATACCAATATTTCTCAAACACTTAATGGGTATATGAATACTGGGGAATCTTGTGAAAGCCCATACCACTTTTCAGCCTTGTTTTATTTTTTTATTTTATTTTTTTAAGATTTTATTTTTTTCCTTTTTCTCCCCAAAGCCCCCCGGTAGATAGTTGTGTATTCTTCATTGTGGGTTCCTCTAGTTGTGGCATGTGGGATGCTGCCTCAGCGTGGTCTGATGAGCAGTGCCATGTCCGCACCCAGGATTCGAACCGACGAAACACTGGGCCGCCTGCAGCGGAGCACGCGAACTTAACCACTCGGCCACGGGGCCAGCCCCTTTCAGCCTTGTTTTAAACAAAGAATTGGTAAAATATGATCACCAAAGTTAAAAAGGAAGGAAAAAAATCCTTTTTCTTTCTTCTACTAATTAGGTCAATTATAAATATATATGTCCCAGTACACTTATGATTGGTTTAATTGGTGGAAATATGCTAAGAGAATTCAAAAAAATTCACTGAAGCATTTTTGTTCACTTCATTTTCAGAAAGCTGTGTTTGGAAAGTGAGTTAAATGTGCTGAATCATGCTTTCATGTCATCCTTTTAAAAAAACTTGCATTCTACTGATATCTTTGAGGTAAAAATTCTACAGCTGTAAAAACTGATCTATTATATAATGTTCTATCATGCAGTCAGTTATAAGAGAAGCAATTTGGAATCAGAAGTCAGATTTTGAAAAGCAGCACTCAAATGTTAGATTATGTAGTACATGAAAAGATTTTTAAATCTTATCAGAAAGTCAACTTCATTGAATCAGGGAAAATGCTTACATTTAAAACACTGGCATTATTCAAATACTACCCATCAGTACATTAAAAAACAAGCAGATTAGAAGTAAATGTTTTATTCTTTCAACTAAATTCCAGTACTACAAGGGCAGTAAAACAATGATACACTGGGAAAAAATGCAGCAATAAACATTTGTTAAAAAGACTGATGGAATAAATAAAAACTACCAAAAAAAAAGAAAGAAAATCATAAAAACCCATTCTGAAACCCCAAGAAGTCCTGGAATACAGAAATGCCCTCCTCCTTCACTATTTCACAGGAAGCACTGTAGGCTATTTGCTTAATAATGTCCTGGGATTACATTCTAAATTATTAATAACTGGTTACAGCTCGGTTGTAGTGCACAATTAAAATCACACTAACTTCATCTGAAGTGTCATTCTACAGTTTTATTTACACAACCAGTGAAGGGCATGTTCTTAGAATACCAGATTTAATCCTTTTCAAACATTAATGTAAGAAGCCAAATTGTAATGATACAGCAAATGAGGCCACTGGTATTAATACAGGTAGCAAAGGTCCACATCCGGGTGGTATTGACATCAGGGAAATTTCCAAAACCAGTTGCTGCCTAAAGTGGTTGCCACTGACGAAAGCTTGAAATAACCTGTATTCATAGGGGGGTACTGGCATTGCTGCATGTCATAATTGGGACCTCTTGCAACAATTCAACAAAGAACAAGGCAGCCCACAAATGCAGAAAACGTGATTCATGAAACATCTAAAGAGGGAGAAAAGGAAAATTAGTGCAAAATGTAGGTCAAAATTCAAACACACACCAGATCTTCATCCCCAATATTGCCCTAAGTATTTAAGTAACCAAAAGCAAGCCTTAGTAGTTTTGCTGCCTATTTCCTCTAGGCTTTTTCTCCATGATTTTCTGTTAAATTCTCTTCTTGAGTATGAAGATAATTATAGTAAATGTCTTCTCCTTAAAAGACTGTCTTGTTTTCAATTCAAAGATGAAATACTTACAACTAGCAGGCTGTTCTCCATATCGTCGCATTATTTGATCATGCGTAAACTTCACAAATGCATCATATTGTTCTATAAATAAAGGTACACATCAATTACATGATTTGCAGTATCTCTCTAATATATTAAAGCCAGATAAACTCTGAAAAATACAATAAATACAGCGAAGCATTCTAAGTTGGCACTCTGAATCAGACACATAACCTCAGTAATACTAATAGTGTATCAAATGGAAAGAGGCACAGAGCTTAGTCGGGAAACCACTTTGTCCAAATCACACAAGTTCAGGTATAGACTAGGTCGGGCTTCTTTCTCAACCTATTAAGAATAAAGGGCTTAAAATAAAAAAAAAATCTTTCCACTCTGCAAGTTAATTGTAAGTCGTCTATGAATGGCAATTTATTCCAAGGAGAGGAAATGAGACAACAAAAGCCTGACACAACATGATATATCCAAAAACATCCACCTGCAACCTAATCAGATTCTCTTGATTAGCACCTTGATTTAACTCCTTAAGAATCAAAAAGCTTACAATACCCACAATAAAATCTGTGGCTTAAAAATCGGAGAAAATTCTGATTAAGTTACCATATATAATACATTTTATTTACTGCACTTAAATTATCAAGTTTTACTACAAATTTTTTTGGATAATTAAAACAAGAATGCAGCGGCTTTTGATACTCTAAAATGATGTTCACGGTGCCAGTTAGATATTTCAAGTGTCTAGATTAATGGCAAAGTTATCATGAAAGATAGGCAGTTCAAAGATCCACAACCAAATGGTGGTATAGTCAAGTTTTCAGCACAGGATACTTTATCAAAAGAAAAATCTACTTCACTAATACTGCACCTGATCTACATGGCTAACAAATACTATTTCTTGAGGTCACAGAGGAGGGTCATGAGCTACAGGGAGGTTCATTTCCTTTCTTGAACTGAATGAAATTCTCTGGTTCTTGGAAAACATACTGTACCAGTGTATAAAAAGGGTAATTTAACTGACATGAAGTACATGTGGGAAATAATCCGTTTCTTATGAGCTTCTCGGAGACTCTAAAATAAACACATCTCATACCTGCAAGTTTTGTGTTTAATATTTCTTCATACTCTTCTCGAACCTTCTCTTCACGTTCTTTCAACAAACGTTCACAGATCATCCCAACCTGCCGTAGAGTGAATAAGGGCTGTTCTTTTTTTAATGGTGAGGATGTTGCAGATGAAGCCCCTATGTATAAGATGAACCAAAAAAAGCATGTGATTTAGAGTGATCATAGAAAGCATCTTCTAACTCAAGAGGTTTCATCTGGATCTTTTCAATGTTCATATAAAAGCATTTTTTATCACTTTTTAGCACATTATTTCCCAAGTAGTCTTAGAACAGGTGTAATCCCATCAGCAAGTGACTCTGAAAAAACACAGCAAGATGCATGCAATCAAACATAAGGGAAAAAGTCTGAAGGTGAGTGGACAAAATTACAAGATAAAAACAAGATTTAATCAAGTTTTTGTTTTTTAATTAATGATATTAGCTAGGAGACCAGTTTGTAAAAATAAATACTGAGAATATACTAATATTCAACATTAAATTTTATGGTACAAAGTCCTTAAGGATTATTAATCTAACAGCCACTTGGCATTATCAAATAGTGATACTTGATAGAAAAGATTTCTTCTGAATGCATTCCTCTTAAAGTACTACTTAATGCACTTTGATTTTCCAAAAACATCACTCCTCTTTTATTAAAAAGAACATGTGAAATTAATTTTTTTGAGAACTCAGGATTATGATAGCCATCTATTATAACACTGCTACAAGTATTTTATACGCATACAGATACAGAAATTTGCTATCAATTGTGCGTCCTGCTGTGTATCTGCCCCTGGTACCCTCAATCCTCTTTTCACTTGCCCCTACACGGCTGGGACCAGTTACTAACTATGCTTGTTAGAGATGTGTCTATCACAAGAATAAAGTATACCAGCTTTAGTCCATAACTACACTAAGGCTATCTTTATTTAATTCCCAGCTTTCTTAGTTGAGGCTGCCAGTTAAATGATCTAAGAAGCAAACTGACTAACAGATGATGATGATCTTGGTTTCCTGCTGATATAATCTAGTTTCTACCCTCACCCCATTTCACCCACTTATACCTGGCCCCCAAAATTGGCAGGAGTACTGCAGAATGTTTTGAACAATTTCCTGTTTCCTAATCTAATTTTATTTGACTGTTTTCTAGCCTTTGAATGTTTTTTTTTATTCTGCCAGGTTTTCCTATCACTGCTGGGAGGGAAGGGAAGGAAGGCAGGCAACTACTGTCACAAGAAAAACTATCTTGCTGAGAACTTTACTAATGCTAACAGCCACTTTTTTGGGTTTTTTTTGGAGGAAGATTAGCCCTCAGCTAACTACTGCCAGTCCTCCTCTTTTTGCTGAGGAAGCCTGGCTCTGAGCTAACATCCGTGCCCATCTTCCTCTAGTTTATACGTGGGACGCCTACCACAGCATGGCTGCCAAGCAGTGCCATGTCTGCACCCGGGATCCGAACCAGCGAACCCCGGGCCGCCGAGAAGCGGAACGTGCGAACTTAACCGCTGTGCCACCGGGCCGGCCCTGCCAACAGCCACTTTTGATGGCTCTTTTTCAGTAAGAAGCTTTACTTTCCCTTCACTTCAAACAGCCTTCATTTTTATACCTTTTTTGTTTTTCAGAAAAAGTGTACTTGCAAACTATTCCCTCCAACAAAAGGTAATAGATCAAAAATAACCCACCTTTAGGAATCTATCCTAATAGGGTATATGTACAGGGACATTTTTGTAAATACTGTAATAGCAGAAATTCTGAGTCCAATTATTGATCATTAATGGTTAGTTTAATAATTATGGGAAATACATAAAATGGCAAACCATTCAGCCATGGCAAGGTACATCATTACCTAACGAAGCACACAGTATATTGTTATTATTTATTTTTTTTAATAGAAGCTACAAATCATAATACTTTTGGGGAAGTCCATTTAGGCGATCTATATAAAGACTTGGATATTAGGCGACAGACAGATCTTTGGGTGGTGGGAATGCAAGTGGCAATTATAGTCAGCCCTCTGCATGTGCGGGTTCCACATCCTCGGATTCAACCAACTGCGGATCCTGTAGGTATTATGTTTATGATCTGCGGTTGGCTGAACCGTGGGGTCCTGGCAGGGATACCAAGGGACAGCTATAACTTGTTTTGTACCACGTTTTTAAGAGATCAGGCATTACTTGTAAAAAAAAAAAATGTTTTTTAAAAATCAAGAGGAGAAATAGGAGCTTGAGTGACTGAAGGCAACTTGTATTACCTTTTCCCATACTAAATAATATTCCCTTTAAGTTTATTATTACCTGGCGAAGCTGGTCCACTGAGGAGAAATGCATGTGGCTGTGCATCAGAAGTACAACATGGATCTGTCTGCTGGAAACTAGTTTCTAAATGTCTTCTCTTCTGCATGCGTTTATACTCTTGTTTTATGTTGTACAGAATTTGTTCTAAAAGAAAAAAGTCAAAATTTGGCAAGATAAAAACTTTTAAGTTTAAAAAAAAGTTGTGTTGTTTCCAACAATTATTTAGTGGATCTACTGAACATATCCTCTTCAAATAAAATACAGAAAACTGATGATCTGGGAAGAATTAGTTTCAGCATTAATGGGGGCACTCATTCAGAAACAGCACATACATACTACCTGGAATTCAGCTATTCTAAAATGCCATTCTTTTTGAGCACTGATTAGCAAAAAATAAATTTAAGTGTTTTTCATTTAATGTAAAGATAAGGGACTCAACTAAAATACATATTTTATTCAAAAAGAGTCCCAAACTCAAAGGTCATTTACTCATCACACATATAACTATTAAATTAACAGGATTTTCCAAGACCATAAATAATTAGAAGCAGGGAGGACTATGTATATACTAGCACACACTAGTGAGAAGTGACAGTATACTGGTCAGCAAAATGAGAGTAGATGGGAACTAAAAATGATCATACATTAAATATTAGGCTCAAAAGAGCCTATGAGGGGCTGGCCCTGTGGCCGAGTGGTTAAGTTCGCGCGCTCCGCTGCAGGCGGCCCAGTGTTTCGTCGGTTCGAATCCTGGGCGCGGACATGGCACTGCTCATCAAACCACGCTGAGGCAGCGTCCCACATGCCACAACTAGAAGGACCCACAACTAAGAATATGTAACTATGTACCTGGGGGCTTTGGGGAGAAAAAGGAAAAAAATAAAATCTTTAAAAAAAAAAAGAGCCTATGAATATTACAGCATTAACAACAAAGTGTTATCTGATTCTTGGGGGTAAAAACCCACATAAAGTGATTGGTACCTGAAGCACCGTAAGCACCGTACCACAGTGCCATTATCTTCAGCCACAACCATCCATCCAAACAGGGGTACAAATTATATCAAACATATCCTTTAGGCCAGTATAATTCATTCTAGAAAGCTTTCTAATTTAAAATAGTTGCCATTTAGCCTCTCCAGAAAATCACTCCCTGAGATTTCGACTCCCCTACAGACTGACTTTTTCACAACCACCGGAGCTCCTAAATTAATAGGTTATCCATGTGAAACTAATCCCAAGAAGTTTATTAGTCCCAATCCAAAGCAAAATTAAACACAAATTAAAAGTTAAGGTGGCAACTAACAGGCAATAAAATGATTCATAAATATAATGGAGTGTAACTTGACCAATTCTACAATGGTGCATTAATTTAAAAAGGAAATGAAAATTCGAAGGCTAAAGATTTATGTAAGATGAAACGATCGTTTTTTAAATTTAATAGTGATGGTTTTCTTAGGTATATACTAAATTCTCATGTTTCTTTTCTCACTTTATATTGTTTCCTAGTAAGAAAAACTTTCAGGGCTTTTGAGAGAGACTGAGGGGACATCAATCAGTCTTAAACATTTTATATTCTGCCAATTTCCTTATTTTAACTGGGGAAAAAAAAGAGAAAAGTTGCAAAAGATAGATCCACTTAAGATTGCACTTACGTAAATTTTGTGTATAAACAAACCTGTTTACATAGACATGAATGTGCAGTTTAAGTACAAAATTATACATTAGAATGATTAACTTCAGGATGGCTGTGTGAGGGGTGCTTTAGCTGTATTTAACATTTTTCAGAATGTTAACATTTGTTTATACTAAACATGGTCAACCATTCAGTCCTTTTCCATTTATTTGAAATAGCTGTAATTTAAAAACTAAGTCACCAGTATGAAATAAAATGGTTGTCTACGGAACAGTTAAGCACCTTGATAGAAATGGGTTTCCTAAGCTTCACAGGTGTCCAATAAAACTAGTGCAACATCCTATACCAACCAGGACAAGCACACATATCCTTAATTTTTAATAACAGAACTCTTTCA
Organism: Equus quagga; assembly: GCF_021613505.1. Classification (NCBI taxonomy): domain Eukaryota; kingdom Metazoa; phylum Chordata; class Mammalia; order Perissodactyla; family Equidae; genus Equus; species Equus quagga. The sequence goes on along the minus strand of NC_060277.1, from coordinate 43,340,233 downwards.
GTAGCAATATTCTAAAAGGTTTTTAAAATAATGATGTTTTGACCTCTGACAGCAAGCTTCACTCATTTATCACTTTCTGTTCAAAGCTACCATCACCCTGATCAAAAATGCCTGAATTCAAAGCATCCTAACGTTTATTCACAACCAGAGACTTCAAATGTATTAGCACAGAGTAACCTGACCTTAATATCTTTCTGTGACATTCTTTGACCATCACATAGCTGTTCTCAGATTACTTTAGTCTTCCTTTTGCCTCACAAAAATCAACCAAAGCACAACTAAGATGTACCAAAAGAATAGTGGTAACAAACTCAATTTCTTCACTTGATAGCCTCAAACAAGATCCAGCCTAGGATTAAGATATGGTAAAACTTTTAAAAATTAGTTTTGTAAACCTCCATACCATCTAATACTTGAGACATCATAATAAGTTAAGGAATTTTAAGGTATACATTTACAAATGAATTCACCAATTTAAATGTACAATTTGATGAGCTCTGACAAGTGCACACATAAGTCTTGCAACCACCACAACCATAATAAAGAACTTTATCACCTCCAAAAGTTCTCTCCTTTCTTATTTCTTAAGCTCCTATTCTTCACCATCACAACTACATTCATGTACTGTCACTATATAGTTTTGCCTCTTCTAAAATTTGATATAAATGATATCATAAAGAGTGTGGATTTTTGCATCTGATGTCTTTCACTCACACCCCCCCCCCCCAACCTGTCCATTTCCGTTTAATGAACATTTGGATTCTTTCCAATTTGGGGATATTATGAATATTGAAGTAGAAGTCTATGAGTGGACAAATTCTCATTTTTCTTGGGTAAACATGTAAGAGTGGGATGGATGGCCTGATTATATGGTAAGTGTATGCTTTTACTTTGTAGGTAATTGTCAAACCATTTTCCAGAGGAGCTGTACCATTTTGCATTCCCACCAGTAATGTATGAGTTCCAGCTGCTCCACATCTTTGCCAACACTTGATATTGTCAGTTAAAGAGCTGAAGAATTTTGAATGCTATTGCCTGCACTGCTTTTTACATCTAATATGATGCAACTATGTCACCTAAGCCTCACTGTGACCTCAAATGCTCTAATGCGGGTAACATGTGATCAACAACATTATGCAGTGAATGCGCCAATTTAACTTGGTCAAGATCTCAGCAGCACAAGTAGCAAACAGCTAACTGTAAGCCTCAAACTCAACTTCTCTCAGTTCAGAGGCATAAGCAGTTTTGAAACTGCTAACTCAAGAAATTTCCCCATATTCGACATTCCACAAATCACGTTTTAGGCTCAAACTAGATTTCTGGCTGACTTAAGCTGCTTCCATACCAGCTGCATGAAGGCCTTCTGGACGTCAATAAAGTACCTATGTCTACTTAGTCTTAAGCTACTTAAATCTAGCCATCTCTTAACCAACTAGCAAGTGACATTTTATTCCATGTACATATAACATCTGACATTGTGTTCCCAACACACAATGTATGGTCCATTAAAGAAAAAGAAAGTCAAATAAACTTCATTTATATAATCAGTTGCAGATTCCAGTTTTAATTATGCAACCTGCATATTTGCCTTATGAAGGAGACTGAATTTGCAGCAAATCAATTAGAGCAAAATATGTACTTATCTTCATGACAATCCACACCACAAATGGTTGTATATTACTTTTCAAAATCCTAAAAGCTACATCGCTCTTTCACCATACTCTTGCCAAAATACTAAGACTCTCTTCTACTGTACTAGGTTAAAGTGAAAGTCAGTATTAGCAAATTCTGTGACTAATGGCATTTACATTTCCAAATCTAGTAAATGTCATTGGGATTGCTAATAAAATCCTCCTCCTTAACAGGTTAAGAGATTATCAATGAGCCAGCACTTATCCATTTGGCATATTTTTTTTAAAAAAACAAAAAACCTAGGTGAATGTGAAAAGAAAAAGCCTGGCTTAAAGCAGTATTAAGCCAACATCCAAAATATTTCACTCTTCTTCGCTGCCACAGTACTTCAGAAAGCCTGGACACAATGAACAAGATCATCAATATAAAACAGGAGAAAGCAGTTGACGGGATAAAAAAAAAAAGTAACTGAGTTGATGAGAGTAAAAGAAACAGCATCAAGATGGGACTAAGAGCAAAGGGAGGCATATGGAATTAGAAGCAACTAAAAATGGGTTTAAAGAAGAACCATAAAATTGGGGGGGGGGGGGAGGAAACCAAGCATCTGTCTAGAGTCCATAAGATGTCTAAAAACCTGTGCTATGTGAAACTAAACTTTTGCTCCAGACCTGTATAGCCTTAATGTTTTCCTACTGACATAATTATTGAACATTAAGGTTTCATTAACAGTTTTAAATATAGGAGTATAAGACCCCTTTTTTAATCACCTTATATGTTAATTTCTCTATGGAGTATCTCCAAAAAAAACAAAGTGAAAGTTCATCAAGATAGATAAACAATGGGATTAAAAATAAAATAAATCTTAAAAGTATGTAAATTCTAGGCAGGAACACAAATGAAATGGGAAACCTGTAAACAACTAAGAACAGAAAACCTGCAGTAGCCACTAAGACCCAAAACTAAGGAACTGTTCCAAATGAAACAACAGACCAAATCTAGAGCTCTCAACTACATACTAGACATGGCCATGTCTACTGTATAAATTAAAACACACACAATTAAGAGTTGCTATGGAGACCCATTTTTGTAAATCGACTATTTTCCCAGTATCATCTGTTCAAAACTAAAACAGTTCTTATGTTCTCCTTGAAGGAACCTTAAGGACAATGTTCTTATCCAGCTGAGAGCTATCTAACTAAAAAGAATGAGCTGATGTCATTTTTAATTCACTTTAAAATTACTGCTATGTCAAAAGGACGTGGAATCAATTTTAACACAAGATTATCAAGTTATATCTACATTTTTAAACTTCTATTTGGATTAACATGAATCATAATAAGCATGATATAGCTGCACACAATTACATAAAGAGTATTATCTACAGTACTTTAGCAACTGGCTTAGACTCTACATTACATTTTACTGTATAAGAGGCATTTATTTATCTCCTACAAGACGAAGAAAAACTATAATCACTACAGGTCAAATTCTATTTTTTCACTGATTCTATAATAGCCAGTGATTCCTTATTTGAAATAAATGACTCAATTTGTTAAAACCCTGCAAGTCGATGTATAAATTTTACAAATTAACTGCACAATGGAAGTCACTAATGCAAGGAGTCCAGCAATGCTCAGTCAGCAGGTGGCTCCTCCCTGATATTCAAGAAGTTTCTTACCTTTGTTTGATATTATTGTGGATTTTAAAGACATATGTTAACCCTGTTGCTTTTGTTGTTTAGCTCTTTTACTGTCTGCAAATACCTTCTGAAACAGCTTACAAGCTAGGAAAATAAAGAGTAGTAAGAAGCCCAAAAAAGCAGTAAATGGGGAAGAACAAGGAGAAATCGAACCATTCAAAACCCAAAATACGCATGCTACAGAAAACATTTAATGCCAAGGCAAGAAGTCCAGCTTCTATTCCAATTAACCATGGCCATGAAGACAAGGTAAGGTTTGAAGAATACAGAGAGCACACTCCTTGAGGAGAACTCTAGGCAGCACAATCAAGCTGAAGAGCAAATCCATCTCCTATAACAACTTATTAGGGCACCCAAACACACATAACACACACAAATATGAGCTATGGTTGCAACTGATGATTCACAGGCTAAACTGACCCCAAAGACATGTCTGGCCTGAATACTTTTTAAAAAAAATAAGTGTGACTTTGTGGCCAACATTTAAAAGTGGGGTGATTTTACATTAAAAGTCAGATTTCTGGCTGTCGCTGGGGAAAACTGGACTATGTGGCAAAATCCAGCTGAAGAGTGGTTGCTACCTTTTGGGCATAAGTTCTCAAGCAGTTCTGAAACTCTGACTGCACACACAAATCACCTGAGGATTTTATTAAACTACGGACTCTGAGAAATGGAGCCTCAGATTCTACTTTTCTAATGAGTTTCCAGTTGATGCTGCTGGGCACTAGAAAGGTTAGAACCCACCTAGTTTACTTCACTCATTTATATTACTTGCCTGGAATAAAGAACATTTAAGTTTATATCGCCTGCTTAAAATAATAACTCTCCTGTGACAATTAAATAGAAAAGTGGTTGGTTTATTTATTACTGGACATACCAGGAAATGGAGAGGAAGAGAAGGAAAGCGGTAACAGCCAAGATTATTACAAGTACAAAAATATTTAAGGTGATCTAAATTCATTTGCCACCTTCACCTGCATGGCTTTTGTAGTTCTAAGTTAGACATACTCCTCTCTAGCAGGAAAATATTCTGTAAATCAAATTTAAACTTGATTGGAACTACTTAGGGAGACTCATTACATGACTAACATACATAAATTCATTTTTCCTAACACACCGTTCTTAAAATATAAAATTCATGTTCATTATATGATTGATAGTTAAATGCATTTACTTTTCTGTGTCTGCTTTAAGAGCAATTAAGACTACCTCTCACACCAGATGGCACTGATTGTAAGCCCACAGATATCTTTGGTTTATCCCATATATTTTGTAAGTTAGCTGTGAATATTTAAAAGTCAACAGATTTCACAAAAATTCTGACTTCTGGGGGGAGGGAGGGCTACTGGAAAGATCTGACAATAAAAAGCTCAAATTCCCCACAGCTGGAACTAAGAACTATAAACTGAACTATAAAGATGTAAATTAGAGAGTCATCTGTAAGTGGAAACTGAAGTCAGGGGCATGCACGTGATTGCATAGGGAGCTTAATATTAAGCTGGATAGGAATGGCGCTGAACCTAGAACTGAAAAACTCCTAAGTGCAATGGCCAGATGAAGACAGAAAGAACAGCCATAAAGTGGAGGTAAACAGTGTCACAGAAGGAGAAAAAAAAAGTATTTCAAAAGGAAGGGAGTGGGTCAGCAACGTGAATGCCATAAGAAAGATCAAAGAAAACAAGGACCGATTGCGTGCCATGGAAGTCACTGATGACTTGACAAGAGCTGTCTGAGGCACAAATACACCAGGAGAGAGGTGAGAACCAAAGAAATGGAACCAAATAGACTATCTGAAAGCTCTTTGAATTTGGTTTTGAAGTGGAGGAATCTGGAAGAAAATGAGGATGTTCTGTTTACTTTCTAATGGAGGCTTGACAATATTTAAAGCCAAAAGTAAAGATCCAATTGAGAGAGGAAAATAATCAAGAGGATAAGGTTCCTCTGCAGAGAAGCGGGATCCTTCCCTTACCGTGTAATAAAGTGCTTTAATTATCTCATTTAATCTTTCTCAATGACACTAAAAGGGAAAACAGCATAGGCACAAATGTTAGTAGTGATGGTACTGGGAACAATGAAGAAGCTGTCATTTGATGGCTTCTATTTTTTTCTGTGAAGTAGAAGGCAAGGTTATTTACTGAAATGGCAGGACTGCTGGACAATGTAAAAAGTCTCATTCGAGGTTGCCCTATTGTGATTGTCTCCAGAACTGGGGGACAGGAAATGCTCTTAATCCTCACAAGAACCCCAGGAAGCAGACAGTACTATCATCATGTGCATAATTCTATAAATGAGGAAAATGAGGCTTTGATTCAATGGCTTCTGAAAGGTCACACAGCTGGAACACGGCAGAGCCCAGCCTGATCTCAGAGCGTATGCTCTATTGCCCTCTCCAGTATTGTATTACTACACCTAGCTGGTATTCCACAAGTACCTAAAGTTACAGTAAGTCACAGTGAGGAAAGCTAATTTTTAAAAAACAGGGTGTCAGAATAGATGATTACTCCCATGTATTATTGGTACTTCATACCCTGAAACCTCAAATTCTACAACTGTTAAGAAGGTAGTAACAAAAACAGCATAATTCTCATCTACCTAGAGCCCTGAAACTGTCATCACTGGCTATCAACTGAGTAATTATAAGAAATATTCATATTACATTCAGATATTTATATAAGTGATGCTTCAAGAGTCTCTAAACCGCCTGCTCTTAGGATAGGCATCTATATCTAACCAGAATGTTTTATTAGTGTTTTAAAAGTGAGGAAATATTCTAAATTGGTAGGTCAGCATTGCCACACATAAACAACTGATGCCAGCCTCTCATAATGTACTATTTCACCTTGGGCCATGAATGGTTGTTACAGTGAGCATCAGCTTCCCCTGTCCTCTTACAGAAACTTAAACCACCTATATTTTTAACCAATTATACCACTTAGAAAAATTTTTCTTCCAGAGAATTATATTTTAGCATTAGGAACAAGGCAATCCTCTCTAACAATTAACAGGCAAAGTTTAGAGACAATAATGTTTGAAAAATCAGCTTTTTGCAATCTTTCAAGTTCCACTCTACATTCTATTCTTCGTTTGCTGGATCAATTCAACAATACTGTATTATTTTTTTAAAAAGAAAGAAAATCAACTCTTCCAGGTCCCTCCCTCCAACCTTTCCCTTTAGTGTGACTTTTGGAGGGAGTTTTCTAAGAATTAAGATTAATGGAAATGAAAATGAATGCTAACCCAAAGTCAGAAAACACATCATAGACCAAAACAATTTCAGAAACAGCCAACAAAAAAGCTTCAACACTTACCTAAAAAGAAAATCACCTTTAAGGTTTCAAAAGTAGTACAACTGTGATTTAATCAGTAAGCCAATTTACGCTGCCAAAGGCGAAAGTAATGCTAACGTGGAAAAATGTCCACAAGGAATTAAAATACAGTCATGTACCACATTAAGGACGTTTTGGTCAATGACAGGCCGCAGATCCAACAGTGCTCCCCTAAGATTAATACTATATAGCCTAGGTGTGTAGTAGTCTAGGTTTGTGTAAGGACACTATGATGTTCGCTCAACAGTGAAACAGCCTAATGATGCGTTTCTTAGAATGCATCCCTGTAATTAAGTGACACATGATGGTAGGTATATTGATAAAGCAAAAAGATTACAGCATTTTTATTCAAGTTTAGCTAGGTAGTAAAGTATCAGCAATGGCGGCTCTTTCAGTCCCTTGAGAGATTTTGTCTTGTCTTTGCCTAACCAGCACGGTATCTGGAACTCAAATGAGGTTTATAAGAGCCTGAACAAGTGAATTCTAAAGTATTCAGATTTTTCTAATATTTGAGAAAAACCAAGTACATGAATAGACCCAGAAATTAAGTCAAACCCAAAAACTGTATTATTGGAAAGATTACAATTTCAATAAAATCAAACGTTGCAAAGCACTAATACATTTCAGGATGATCTGCCTATGACATTTGTGACAGACAAACACTAATGACTTAAGATTTTTAAAGAGAGGAAGAAGTAAGTTATACCCCAAGACAAACTACCAACATATTATGAGCTATTTGCTTTTCTAGTGCTGGGAGGTTAAAAATAACTATTACCACCCAAAAAAGCCTAACATAACAAGAAAGATTACAAAATCCGACATACTGGAACATTCTGATCAAAAGGCCCAAAATAAATATCAAAGCTGATAACTCGACAGACACTAGAATTTTAATTTACCTGCAAGGATTCTCTCCCTGCTCAATATAGCTGCAGTATCTTCTCATCATGTGAGAAATTTGCTGTAACTGAAATCATTCCTTTAGAAATAAAAGATCAGAACTTCATATATTACAAAATATTTTCTCCTGAAAATCATGTAAATTCTTCAAAAATGTGTTTTTTCAAATAAATCTCTGCAAACAGTGAAATCCTTGTAGATGGTGCTATTTCAAATATTGTAATGCACATAGTCCGTGTTTGTCATCATTGTCCAAAAAAGATGAGGGAATACTGAGAAGTATACTTCAAGTGCCTCAGAAAAAGCACTGTTCAAAGCCAAACTAATTGTTCTATTTCTTATTACTACTCATTTGTTTCCGTCACAATTTTTTTTTAAAATGTTGTCAAGTATTGTGGCTATATTGTCACAAAACAGTCTAAAAAGAAAAACTGGTACATAAGAGGGGGTAGAACTGAAATTACATTTTTATTTTTATCATCAGCATCTCTAAGAACCTTGGGAAACGCCAAGGCTCGATCAACTCAACAAATAAACTCAATAAATATTTTAAAACTTTGTGATAAGACATTAACTAAGAGGATAGGTATGGCAGATAAGAATACCTTTGGGGTTATTTTCCAACTTTACAATGTAAGTCCCATTTGATCCATCCTACCCCCTCAAAATTCAAGAGGCATTCCTGTTAAGAGTTTTTGCTACAAGACTGTGGGTGATGGGTCATATTTCTCAAATGTGTTTAGAAAGTTGAGAAACACTGGTAAGCTGAGTTCTAGAAACCCTACACTCAGCAATAAAATTAAAGATGAATCTCAAACTAAATTCATTTGTGAAAACATATTTGCCGTTTGCAGACGCCAGGCTGGTTCATATAGGTTTGAACAAGTATTCCAGCCTCCATGTGTTCTTGAAAGTAGGTAGTCTTCTCAAAGGCAAGAAATTCACTGTGGTTTCACATACACATAGAGAACATTCTGTAAGTCAAGAGCACTAGCACAGTGTTAACACAAAGACTGCAGAGACCACAAGTAGCTGATTAATTCAGTTATATGTACTTGAAAAGACCCAACTCAACACCATTATCTAGTTTCATGAAATAACTATCCAAGAGGTCCAAACTTAACCCATGCTAGCATTCTTTTTTAAGTGCAAGGACAATCCAAAGTTTCTTTTCAAAGAGGAAAAATACACAAAACTGGGCCCTTCCACTGACTTTCTTATTTCTCAACTTTTCAAAACAAAAGCGTTTCTATCATTCTGTCTTCCTGGGTGTACCTAAACACTTAGTAAAGGCCTGCCCGAGTAACACATTATGTATATTCTTTTTCCTATAAAGCCATTTGAGAACTGAAGAAATTTATTATTCTCCCTTACATCTCAGATTACGTCTCTTCAGCAACCATGATAACTAGTAGATTCTATATCTAAAGGGCTAACCAACCTCTCTCTGATCTAGCCATGGTTTACCCTATGTGTTTCTGTGCTCAAGATAGGCTTTATTTTTCTACTTTCAAAACAAAATAGCTCAATAATGAATACAACTGTGCTCTTTCAATGGCCATAAATTTACAGGATTCTTAAACGCATAATTCATAGAACTACGAAATAACTCCAGCTACACACACAGTCCTAAACAAAGTATCAGGTTTAAAATCCAAAGTACAAAGACCATTAAAAACAGTTTATTTGCCAAATCCACTGAGAGACCAGAGGCAACTTATAACAGCTGTCTAAACAACCACAAAATATTAAAAACACTTCTGGCTCAGTATAAATGACATCTGAAGTGAAATGCTGCCTCCTCCAACAGACATCTCATTTGTTTGCCTAGAACCATTTATACTTCATTTAAGCCAGCTGGTATCTCCGTTTGCAGGCATGCATCAATGTCTACTGAACAATCTAAGTTCCTGTACACCCTTCCCCATTCACAAGCTGCAATTTCCATTTTTAATGGCAAGTTTCCAGCAAATACGAGTTCCTTCAAATGAATTTAACTCTTCATCCAACTCAATTCCTAGGGCAGACTAGAGCAATGATAACAAAACATAAACAATGTGCATAAAAGTCACCTATCAAACTCACAGAGGTTGACAGCCATAGAAGCATCTCTTCACCAGACCATTCATTCATTCACTACACAATTATGAAAAACAACACGCTGGATCTGACTGACAGTCTCTTGTAATGTTACATAATATTTTGGTTTTATTAAAATAATTTTTTCCTTGAGAATGTCATAATCTTTTGGCTAAATGGTAAATACTCTGAGCTGTTTCAAAAACCAATAAAGAAAAACAAAACACTTTGAATCTGTTTTCAACTAACATACCAGAATGAGTACTGGTGTAGCTAGTAGAAGCATTCATTTTTCCCACCATATTCAATGCTTTCCCCCGCCCCCAATACCTCCACTCATCATTCACTTTTCCTTTTCCACATCCAGGGGTATTATAAACCTCACTGCTGACACCCTAGAGAGAAGTAGGTAAACTCCTTCTGTAAAGACCAGACAGTAAATATTTGAGCTTTGGGAAAATACAGCCGCTGTCACTACTCAACTCCACTACTGCAGCCTGCAATGGACAATACTTAAAAAAATAAATAACAAAGAAAGAGCATGGCTGCATTCCAATAAAATTCATTTGCCAGCCCTTTCCTTTTTCCTAGCATTAAGTTGCAACGGTGTGAAAAATATTGATTTAAATAATAGTCATCAAGACAAACTTTGGAATTACCTTCCTGGGATGACTAAAATAAACTAGGGTTTAAAACAGATGTCCAAGTTCCTGAAATGACTAGTAAAGCCGAAACATGACTTCAGTAACACATCAGAAGACACTGTGTAAAAGTATCCAGCGAAGAATGATGATAATGGTAAATTTATATACATGCTCTGAAAAAAATTCACTTCAGCACTCTAGTTCTAAACTATTTTAATTTCTCTTTGAACTCATAGAAATGAAAGGAAAACAGTTTCCACAGAGTCCCAGTCAATCTCAATTTGCTAAGTCACTTTCCATTTCTAATCCTATCTACTTATTTCAGCTAAGGATATACAAGTACTCACTCTGGTAAGTTTAAGAATCACCACTGTTAAAATAGGAATCTAAAAATTAGGTGCGTGTGAAAATTATTTCCAAGTGTGGTGACACGAAAACTGGGAAGCTCTTTGATACCTGCACAACACTGCAGCTCCCATTATGACAACATTTTTACAAAACCAGGAGCATGCCCAAGATTGGCCATGTAAACACAGTCAAATTAAATTACATATAGAAAGTCATTCAAAATAACAGTAAAGGTAAATTTTAGCAATTCAAAACTTGAGCAATTTTATCTGCTTTTCTAAGTCAACTTTTAATGTTAAGATTCAAATTAGTTGAAATAGCTAATAACTTTCAGGAGACTCAATAACAATCAATTATGGTGTGATTTTTAGAGTTCAGGATATGATCAAACTTCCAGAGTAAATGTCCAAAATGGAAGACACTGCAGTATTTTGGAAAAAGTGAATTTGAATCAGCAGGCTTAAACAACTCCAATGATTCCAGCTGTTTTACCAGCATATAGTCCACTTAATTGAAATTTGAGAAAATTCAGGGCCAACCACACTAGCCAAGCTACAGATACATCAATGAAACGACAAATCTACAAAGAATCACATTTCTTTCTGAATAAGCTTCCTTTAAAGTGAGGACAAATGTTATAGCCGCTGGCTGGTTTGCCATCTACGCTCCAGACTATTTCAGCATTGAGATATATTTCAGCTCCCAAACCTAACACTGTATTAATTCACTCCCTCGACAGAAATTTACTGCTGGTTAGCCAGAGCTATTTTTAAGTAGCTTTATTAGTTGTTAAGTACAGATTCCATGGTATCATTTCAATTTTCAATGATACCATTTCACTGAAAAAGACAAATTCTAAAAATAATGTTAACCACCAGGAGCCCATTCTTAACAATGACTGTTTCTTCTTTAATGTATAGCCTAACAATAAATCAATGAATGCCTTTATACAGAAGACAGTTTAGCTTCGCTTTAAAGCTATCTTGGAATTCTTCCAAACTAGCCACAACTCTAAAATAGTATATCTTTAAGTTAGGTCAAAGATTTAATAGCAAAAAATGGTAGCCTAGGCATTTGAACGTCTCCCTGTAAATTTGGGCAAAGATATTTAAAAACCTGACCTGAAAAAACAAAACAAAATTTAGTCAATTCCAAGTAGAAGTCCCCGAATATAAAGGTATATACGCCCAGATTTTTTTTAAGCTAACGATAAAACATTTAAATCAAACTATGAAAAAGCTTTGTCTACAGGTCATATTATTACCAAAGAAACAAACACAAAACCTTTGCATATTACACACACAAAGGAGACAGATTTACACTACCAGTCCACAAAAGCCTATCTCAGGACTGTGCCACCGGCACACAAGGATTTTCAAAGTACAGAAAAAACTGGGCATACACACGCGGTACGAAGCAGCCAAAAGGCATTTCCCCACAGTCACTTTCAGGAAATGTTTCAAGATGAAAAGCAAAAATCGTCTGAAGTCCTTTGGAATCTCGGGTTGATTTCTTTATTATTCTCAAGGGTGTTTTTCTCCCAACATACTGCGCTGGTCAGAAAATAACACACTTCCAACTACACGCCAATACTCAGGCCCAATTGTCGATACAATGTGCTTTTCCTTAAAAGTTCAAGTTTCTCAAGGTCTGAACGTATAGCGTGATCATATTACAGCACTCGGGAAGAGCATTTTCTTTGTTGTTGACCCTGCTAGGGAAACAGGTCTTGACTCAGCCAAAGTGGCGTTCTTGTGGGTGATTAATGACAGGCCTAGATCGCGCCCCGGTGACATCCATCCCCACCCCCCACCCCCTCTGTACTAAAATCAGCCATGTCTGAACTGGAGAAGGGGCTGCCGCCTCGCCTCGAACCCCCCAGACCCAGAGTGAAAAGCTGCAGCCGACCGATTCTGGGAGACGAGGCATGGAGATTCGGGGGAAATGCGACCCACCCCTCGCCCAAATTTATGAATAATATCGCCCTCCCGGATCATTTCCGCCGGGGCTCTCCAGACTACGGAAACACTCAATCCCAGTCATTCGGCCCAAAGAAAAGGATCTTCCTCTTCCCCACAACACCCGGCAAGGCACGGCCCCGACCCACCGCCCCGACGCCCCCCTCTCTTGACATCAGGCCATCTCTATTGTGTCTCCGAGGCCGGACGAGCTAATTCGAAAGAAGGTGGTCGCCCGACTCCTCCGCTGAGAGGAGGACGCGTCCGGCACCCCCGCTGCGGCCGCATCCCGCGCCCCGGGACCCAGTCCCCTCACCCCCCGGGCGGCCGCGGGCCGAGTCCCACCTGTGGTGAGGCGGGAGGAGACGTCGCCGAAGGGGGACGGCTCCATTCGGAGATACTTCTGCGGCGAGGCGGCGGCGGCCGAGAAGGAGGCGGCGGTGGCCGCGGCGGCCGACGACGGGGAGGCGGCGGCTGAGGTGGGCGCCGACAATGGCGCACATCGCCTCCGCTTCGGGGACGCCGGGCTCAGCAGAGGGTCGAAATCCAGAGTCCTTTTCAGAGTGGCTCCGCACGCCATGGCCGGGGCGGCGGAGGCGCCGGGCTTGGGTGAGGTCGGGGAGGGCGAAGGGAGGGGGCGAGTGCGGACGCGAGGGGAGCCTAACCGACGGGCTCGGGAGCAGGAGGGCGGCTGGCGGACGCCGGCGGGGAGACGAGAGCCGCCGCCGCCGCTGCCTCCGCGGCAGGGCAGTGGCCCGGGCCGGCGCGGGCGAGAACGGGAGGGGCGGTGGCGGCAGCTCGCGCCCGCCGCGTCAGGGGGGCTCTTCCGCCTGCTCCGGCGCGGCTCCCCCGGGAGAGGCTCCGGCCGCCCCCGCCGTCCGTTCGAGCTTTGCGCCGCGCCTGAGGCGCTCCTGCGCTGACACCGGCTCCCTTAGGAAGTCGATACCAGCTTCGTGAGGTATGAGGCCGGGACGCGGCTCCTGAGACGCCTGGGCAGGGGCAGAAGCTCGAGAGCGGCGGTCGATGCGGAAGGATTGCGAGGTAGCGGCGGCGGCCGGAGCTCCAGAGAACACGTCCAGCCGCTTCCCCCTCCACTGTACGACTCTTCCACCCGCCGCCGGCCCCAATATGGCGTCAATAACAACGCCGCCGATTCAAATCCTGCGGCCTCAGGACGCGTGCGCATAGGGTGGCTACCACGAGGGTGCATTCTGGGAGTTGTAGTTTTTCACTGTGGGGAGGAATCCCCGTGAAAAGCGGTTAGGGAGGAGTCACGGAAACTACGACTCCCGTCATTCAAGGCGCGCGACTCCCAGTTCCGGGTTGGAATTTAAATCCCCTACACAGCTTGAGTGTAGAAGGAACTAAGCAAAAGAGAAAAAAAGAAAAAGCTGTGAGAGAGTGTGAGAGAGGAAGGCAAACCCGTAGGGAAAGCGGCCTTAAAATACCTTTAAAATTCAGGACATTAGTTGTCCGGATACCGCTCCCACACTGATTTAACAACCAGGAAATAGAAAACTAAGCCAACCTAACAGTCCAAGACAGATTAATTTCCGTAATGAATGCCAAGAACAAAACCTGTCACATCGAAGGGCTAGGAAATAATAAGATTATGGAACCTATTTAGGACTGCTAGAGAGAACAACGTAATAGTATCAGGTTACCGGATCCTTGATTGAACTCCATCCTTGTCCTTCCCAGGTAGCTGTTTGCAGCCACTTACTAAATTTTGCAAAGCCAGCTTTATCCTGTAAATGAATAAGATTTAAACGACGTACAGTACCAAATTGTTTGCTTCGGATAAAAAGTGAGTGATATCAAAAATTGTATTATCTCTATTGAATATTGGTGTATCTTGTGAACGGTAAAAATTGAAAGACGTGGTGAAATCTCTAGGGAGCAGATGTTGGACCCATTTTGTAAGCAGAGAAAAATATTTTTTCTAAAAGTTTCACTTTTAATCAGGTACCTAAAATAAGTCAAATACAGCATTAATAAAAAGGTGATTTATGCAAAAAACTATCACCAGTCCAGTACAAAACTAGTTATCTATGTGAATGCCATATTATAAAATGTTCATAGATATCAAATACTGGCTTCCAGTGCTTATGTATTCCTATCATTTATTCAGTAACTAAAAGAAGTTTTGTACCACTTTGTCTTTTATTCTTTATACCAATTTTGGACAGTAGTTCGATATATTTATTCTTGTTTTATAGAATTGTTTGACGCCTCAAAGATCAGCAGTCCTGATCACACTGATTGTGTCAACAACTAAGTGAGCTAGTTTTATTTTGAGATGTTATACTGTTTGGAAAATATATTTCAAAAATGATCAGTATTTAATAAAACAGCAGCTTTACTGTGATACCCAATAGGTAAATTTTTACTAAATTCTAAGCACTCTATGAAATCTATGATGTGGTGAAATTAACAGAATATACATATTTTATGTAAATAAGTAGGAAAAGATAGGTTAACCCATGGAAAACAAATAACAAGGCATTTATGTTCCTGTTAAGTGTTTTCTGGAATTAAGATTTGACCTTAAATTATAGTGCTTACATTGGAAAGGGAGTGTTATGAGCTGATTTGTGTCTCCTCAAAATTTATATGTTGAAGTTCTAACCCCAGGTATCTCAGAATATGACCATATTTGGAAATAGGGTCATTTCAGATATAATTAGTTAAGATGAAGTCACAGTGGAGTTCTGTGGGCCCGTGATCCAATATGACTAATATCCTTATTAAAAAAGGGGAAAATTGGATTCAGGCAGGCAGAACACCACGTGACGTGAAGGCAGAAATCTAGGTGCTGCGTCTACAAGCCGAGGAAAGCTAAGGATTGCCAGCAAACCACCAGAAGTTAGGAGAGACATGGAAGATTCTCCCTCACCATCCACAGAAAGAACCAACCCTGCTGATACCTTGATCTCAGAGTTCTAGACTCGAACTGTAAGACAATAAGTTTCTATTGTTTAAGCCATCCAGTTTGTGGTACTGTTATGGCAGACCTAGGAAACTAATACAGGGGGATTGTGGTTATCATTTGAATTACACTGGACTGCCTGGAAAATGGGGAAAGAGTTGTGTGTAAAGCTGGTAGGGGACATCTGGTAAACTTGACATTTCCGTCATAATGGCTGCTTATGCGATCACCATGGCACAGCATATCTGCAAAACACTCTCTGTATGATGAAACAGTGACGGGGCTGGCGCAGCCTCCCCTTCTGCCAATGACTAAGGTACCTGTTCAGAAGCTAAGAGGAAAAAAGGGACCCCTTCCCTATTCATCTTTGTATCTTCGCTCAGGCTCTCTGCTCCATACTTTTTGCCTGACTGCTTGCCCTTTAAGACTCAACCCAGGTATAAACTCCCATAGGAAGCCTTCCCCCAACAATTCCAGGCTGAATCAGTTTTACAGATTCGCATAGAAAGAGGCGCCTACCTGCAAATCTTCATCATCATGCCCACCATACTGTAATAGAATTCTCTGTTCGTGAATCTGCCTCTCCCACCACCGTACGTATTAGCTCGTTGCCAATAGTATAGTCCTTTACACACTTCAACGAATACCCATTGAATGTTTCTTCAGTATTTTAAAATCACCCTATCCTCTCAGTAGCCTACGTTATCCTTGTCCCTAAGACAGTTACCTACCGAAATAGTATAGCAACCCTTTTAGGATAGAAGAATGCTGTTGAAGGAGAAAAAAGAAAAAAACCTAAAAAAATCTTTCTTAGACTAAAATTAAAGATAAAAATAAGCAACATATATGCACCCCTATGTTCGTTGCAGCACTATTCACAATAGCAAGACAGGGAAACAATCCAAGTGCCCATCCACTGATGATTGGATAAAGAAGATGTGGTATATATATATACAATGGAACACCACTCAGCCATAAAAAAATGACAAAATCATCCCATTTGCAACAACATGGATGGACCTGGAGGGAATTATGCTAAGTGAAATAAGCCAGACTGAGAAAGACCAACACTAGATGATTTCACTCATATGTGGAATATGAACAAACACATGGACAAAGAAAAGAGTTCAGTGGTTACCAGGGGAAGGGGGGTGGGGGGCAGGCACAGGGGGTGAAGGGGAGCATTTATGTGGTGATAGACAAGAAATAATCTACAACTGAAATTTCACAATGATGTAAACTATTATGAACTCAAAAAATAAATAAAAATAATACTTTCAAGCCCATAAATCTTAATATAGTTTAGAAGTGAATCTTTATTTTGTTGATCAAGAGGAAAAGAAAACTATATTTAACACACTAATATGTTGAATCAGGTCACATGAATGTAAATATATAGTACAGCTATTGGCTCCAGTGACCTACACTGACCAGGGTTGCTCTTGTTGTGACTAAAAGGCCTATAACAGGTTTCAAAGGCTCGAAATATTTAGAATAGTTTTGTGACAATCTAGGAAGTATTTTCTGATTTGCACAATCTTAGATGCCTCTGAAGAAAATCAAACTGTTCTACCAAGATGCTTGTCTTTGGTTGGTATTAGACTTTTCTAACACCTCCCAAAATATTCCCCAGGATCTGATTCTGATGACTCATTCTTTGGCTAAAGCCAGTAAAAGTAGACATAGCTGGATGACACAAGATCTCATCATCCTGAGCCTGAAGATCCTCTTTGTACCATAAATCATTTTTCAAACAATTTTTCTGACGTCAAATAAAGATAAGTGCAAATATGTAAGGTGTGGAGAGGTGTTTGCTGACTTTGCATGCTGAGTTTGAGTAATCGTAGGCTCAGCATTAGGAACAGCAGCTCCAGTTCAGGAGTCACTTCAAATCTATATTCAGAACAAGCATTGCCTAGGGCAAAAAAAAAAGTTTAATCATTGTGTAAATGAGTGTAGTAGAGAAGAGTACACATTGTAGTTCCTTCCATGTAAGATTTTGCAGGCTGGCCGAAACCTCTTCTAAGCACTGTATTTGGAATACATACTACTTTTCGTTGTAGATGTGATGCTGGCTAATTTTATTTTGCTTTCATTCTTTTGGATGTGGTTGTTATTTTGAGTTGATTGGATAGATCATAGAGTTATCAAAACCATATATCTGTGAGTGATTTCAAGAGGTCACCTAGTCTAGTTGCCAGCCTTAAGGCATGTTTACCTGTAAACTACTCAGGCCAAATCAGTATCTATCTGACTCTTTCTAAAGAATTTCAGACAACATCCAAAATCCAGCTGCAAATTCTCTTCTATCTAGCTGTAACCTCTTCTCCATCAGAGGCTGATTTCTACTGGTATAGTGCTCTATGAAGAACAGTGCACCGCTCCAGGAAACAAGCTATGATTCGCTTATCCTGCAGGACTTCGAAAGAAACCACAGGAAAGTCTCTGGCAGTCAAAAGAAGTTTTTATGAAGTCCTTATTTTAAAATTAGCATACTTTCCGTGAGTACCTGTATCCTTACTCAGACTGTTTACTCTTACTACAAAAAAGTTAATCACTTTTGGAGATCTTATTTCCCAGCCCAAGCCAATCA
Source organism: Equus quagga (assembly GCF_021613505.1). Classification (NCBI taxonomy): domain Eukaryota; kingdom Metazoa; phylum Chordata; class Mammalia; order Perissodactyla; family Equidae; genus Equus; species Equus quagga. The sequence goes on along the minus strand of NC_060277.1, from coordinate 43,322,122 downwards.
GAAGAATCAAGTAGGAGGAAGGGAGAAAAGGAAAATGCGGTATACACTGACTACCACAAGCAGTCCAATCACTGCATAGCAAAGAAAGAGACTGTAAAAAATGACCACAAAATTCAAAAATCCAACAGCCTTGAGCCACCGAAGTGTGAGGACAATCAGCCCAACTGCAGCTGAGGCATCGCTGTATTATTACAGCACCATATAATAATGGTAGGCTTGCCAGATTTAACAAATAAAAACATAAGACACCCACTTAAATTTGAATTTCATTTAAACAAGGAATAATGTTAGTACAAGTATGTTCCAAATATTGCCTGTGTTTATCTGAAATCCAAATTTTACTAGGTGTCTTGCATTTTATCTGGCAACCTTAAATAAGATGGGGATCCCAAGTCGTCAGTAAAGCACAACCTGTTGTTAGTATGCAGTTCAAAAACTGTGTAACAAATATGATATTAGAAAATGTTCCATGAATAGTATTTAAGATTAAGCAAATCAAAACTTTCAGTTGTCCAGAAAGTTAATCTATGTGAAATACTTTGAGCCATGCATGTTCTATTCATTGCAGAGTCCTAGGCATAAAATAAACACTTAATAAACATTAGACAAATAGTGAAAAGCTTAACACACCATCTCCCCAATGATGGGGCACCTCAAGCCCCTGTAGGTTGTCCCTAGCCCCTCCTGGTTATTTAGTTCTAGAATTCCTTCACACCTTCTACTGCAGGTGTCGGTTCTGTTGTCCTGTTTGGGTCCAAGCCTGACTCAGAGTTGGTGTCACTCTCTGTGTCGGACTCCCGTTCCCTCTTGTGCCTGTTGTCCTGGGCTTCCATGATGCCACCATGAGCCTTTCCTGATGAGGCTTGTTGAGAGAATGAGATGACGCCTACACTTCCCCAATATTTTGGGCTTCCTCTGCAAGCCTAATGTTATAAGGGTCAGTCAGGTGTGTGGTATAAAGGAAATGAAGAAACAGGCCCAGCTCTTCCCCAGGAGCAGCTTTTCCAATCCCACCCACTGATAACAAGCATCAATCTGGGACCAATTATTGGTCACTTGCAGCCTCGGGGCCTGTATTAAGGCTAGGGCTTCACTGGGTGCCCCAGAAACGGCTAGATTTCATCTGGAACTTGTGTCCCACATTAATTATTCTATGTGGTTCGATTAGTCAAGAAATTATCCACATCTTTTTTTTTTTAGGAAGATTAGCCCTGAGCTAACTGCTGCCAATCCTCTTTTTGCTGAGGAAGACTCACCCTGAGCTAACATCCGTGCCCATCTTTCTCTAGTTTATATGTGGGACGCCTACCACAGCATGGTGTGCCAAGTGGTGCCATGTCCGCGCGCCACCAGGCCCGCCCCTCCACCTCTTAAAGGAGACAGTCTACACTCTTAACAGGGCTTGCCTCTGAACAATGGGACATGGAATGTGTCTATGGGAACAAGATGAACCGAACACAGGTCCCGCCCTCAAAGGAGCTTACTTTCTACCTTATATGATTGTCTGAAGAGTCTTTTACAAATATCCCATTTATCATAATTATTTGAAAATTAAAATATAATTTTCTGGAAAAAATGTCATCTCAATTACCACTATCCTGAAAACTAAAAGCCAGTCCATCCTTAAACAGTGCCCAGCCCATAGTAAACCCTTAGTCAGTACTGGCTGTTATTATCATGCTAAGGCAAACACCAAAATTTCCCCAAGCCTGAGGTAGTCGAAGAATTTCAAGGGTACCATCTTGTTCATTAGACTGCCCAGAGGCCAGGCACAGCTGCTGGGGGCCAGTTTCTGAGCCAAGCTCCTCCCTCCCCTCTGTCCCCAGCCACCAGGAGGGAACTCAGACAATATCTAGGTTCCGAATAAGTGTAGCTGGACTACAGGGTGTGTCTCCTTTAATCCCACTTAGATAGGTGAGTTAGAGCCTAGGTTGGCAATATATGGAGGGAATAAAAGTATTATTTACAGGCATGCCACCATGGCCCAGGCGCCTTCTCAATTCATCCTAGTGAAAATCCAAGGTAGTAGTGTTAATCTCGTTTTACTCTGGAACCTGTGGCTCATGCCTAAGGTCACACAGTCTTAAATGGGTCAGCATTGGGACTATGACCCAAGTTTGCAAGACCTCAAAGGTGTGTTCTGGTACTCCACACTGTTGACTCGGGCAGCGAAGAAGCCTGGAAAGAAAGAGAGGGATTAATTTAAATTTTACAAAGCATCGTAATAGACATAAGTAGCAAGTGATCAATAAAAAAAAAAATCTTTTTTAAGGTCAGTGTCAGCATATGTTCCAGAAGACACAAAAGAATGTATCCCCTGACTGCTTCACTGCGTTCTGTTTCCCCATGGAACCTGCTATTTGAGCACCAAGCTTTAAAAGATGATTGACAGTTGTGGTATCATGTTTCTGTTCTAAGGCAATTGTGAGTTCCCAGGGAGTATTGTGGAATCACATGTGACCCACATGACTTATTTTCCTTTCCTTAAAAGGTCTTTCATTGTGTCTCTCACACAGCCAGCTACAGATCACTAAGAGTCATTCCTAAATCATGTTAGCCACATCTTTTACTTCATTTGCTAACAAGCAGCTAAATAGAAGTTCAGGTTCTTTTTATTCCTCTTGGTTGCTTGCTGCTTAAAGTGTAGCCCATGGACCAGAAGCATTGGCATCGCCTAGGAGCACACCTGGAGCTACTGAAGCAAAATCTGCATTTTAACAAGCCCCTCAGGTGATTCATATGTGCGTTAAATTTGAGAAGCTCTGCGATAATTCACTTGGCCCCTCCCTCACAGATGTGCTAATCACACTAGGCAGTGGTTCTCAGGTGTGTGCCAGGCCCTCTGTGAGGCCGCAGCGACACTAAGATGACTAAGGCATGGCCCCTGTGATAGAGAGAAAGTAGAATGAAAGAAAGGAGTCTAGGCCATCTAGAAATGCTCAGCTGAATCAATGAGCATTCCTGTATCTAAATGTCTTTCTGCTCTGGGAAAGCCTGGAGTTCAGAATGGCTTTCAAGGGAGACAACACACCTGAATGTTGTGTTTGCTTTTCAAGAGATCATAACCCAGGAAAGTGATAAGAAAAGGAAAGATAGATGGATACATCCTTCGTACCGCTAACCTATTTGTTCTTTCTCCAGTAACTATCCCTCACAGCACTCCAACAGAGATGTAAGACAGCTAAGCTTCTGAGAATCCACTCACTGAACAAATGTTTATTGAGTGATTGCTATACACCCATCTCTGTGCTAGGGGCCCCAGTTACGGATTAAAAACGACATGGTGCCAGCCCTCATGGAGCTCAGAGGCGTGTGTGAACCATTACTACCCATGTCTGTGAGGATAAACAGAAGGCTGTGGCTTGCAGTTAGAGAGGAAAGGACTAATTCTGCCCTAGTTTTCTTTCTTCTGTAAACTCTGTAACATTACTTTCATGGCCTGGGGGTTCCTCTCAAGAATTTCTTTAGCACCTGAGATGAGAGGGTATGAATAGGAGCCAGCTACCTTCTTCAAAAGTGGGAATGGTCTTGATAAAAAAAACTAAAGCATCATCTGCTGTCCAAGAAGAATTCTCCTGAAATTATGCAACTCATCCTTCCAGCACTGTGCTCCGTATCACTGCTACTCAAAATGTGGTCTGTGGGTTTGTTCCCAGCCACAGCAAGGTAAGTATAGAAACCAGCAATGATGGTTTAGAAACCTTGATGGCAATTTGACATTGTCACAACATGCAAGGGCATCAGCAGAGGACCAGTCTCGTTGAACAGTGTGCTATAGATGGAATGTTTGTGTTCCCCACAAAATTCAGATGTTGAAACCTAATCCTCTGTGTAATGGTATTTGGAAGTGGGGCCTTTGAGAGGTGATTAGGTCATGAGGGTGGAGCCCTCACGAATGGGATGAGCACCTTTATAACAGAGGCCCCAGAGATCTCCCTTGCCCCTTCCACCATGAAGACACATAGAGAAGGCATATCCGTGAAACAGAAGCAAGTCCTGTATGAATGCCTGGAACTTGGACTTCCCAGCCTCTGGAACTGTGGGAAGTAAGTGTTTGTTGTTTTTAAGCGACGCAGCTTATGGTATCTTCTTATAGCAGCCTGAACAAACTAAGACACAGGGTGCAGTTCAGGTGTTGAACTGGAATGGGTGAGTCACATGTGACACAGATTTTATACCAGCCATTCCCAGTAGAACCACTAGTGATGTTTTAAAGTTCATTTGTCAACTGTAACCCAAAAGTGTATAAAATCCAGAATTCATCTTGTTCATTTGTTTATCGAAGAGAATTTAAATTTAACTATAACTTTAAAGCATCCATTTTGGAACTGACTACTGATGAAGGTCGGAAATGAATGTTGAATATACAACATTATGTGCTTCATTTTAGATGGAAGTAAAAAATGAGTATCTGGAACTTGCTGAAATTGCTTTAAATTCTCTTTTCCCTTTCTTATCAACCTACCTCTGTGTGAGTGGTTTCTCTACTGTGAAAGTGATGAAAACAATCGTAGAAACTGTTTAGATATACACGATCCTCTCTGCATCATCTATCTAACCTAGATTAGATAAGTTAACAGGCAAAAAGCAAGCTCACTTATCACAGAAAAAACTTTAAATATTAATGTACAAATGTTTGTTTCAAGTACGCATATCAGCATTTAATTTGGGGAATTGCTATTACCTTCATAACGTTTTGTTTTGTCACAAATGTGGAATGACAAAAAAGTGCTGAAGCAACACTAATTGCCTGTACACGCTTTCAGTGAACAATTTTGTAATTTTTTCTCCTATTTTCTCTCTGATTGTCTCTATTGAAATATAATCTATTGACATATATATTCAATATAGTCTATTGACTCTAATTAAAAAGCAGGCTTGTACTTTATATTTTCTTTTTTATTTCTTTTTTCTAGTAATTCATTTTTGTTCTATTTACAAAAGTATCAGTCCACTTTGATTGGGGGAATAAAACCTGGCCCTTTACCTTGGATAGTTTGAGAAAAACTTCTCTATAGTAAACTGTCTGTTAATGACTGCTACTGTCAAACCAGCTGATGAAAAAGAAGGAACACTATTAGCTAATATGTGTAAAGTATTGACTACCTGCCAGGCATGTTCTGTGTGTTACTACACAGTTAACACATGTTACATGTATTAACTCATTTGCTCTTACCTTATAACTTAGATGCCATTGTATCACCATATTACTGATGAGAAGACTGAGGCAGAGAGGTTGAGTTTCTTGCTCAAGGTCACACAGCTCTAAAGTGGCAGAGCCCAGTGCCAGCATCCGTGCTTTTATCTGCAAGGAGATATAAGACAGGCATTGTAGTCATAGTCCTCCACCAAAAACTATGGGCTTACGTGAGTCATTTAACCTGTGTGGGAAAAGAAAAGGAAGAATTAGAAAAGATAACAAAAGCTACTATGCAGAGTCCTTCCCATGTGCCAGCATTGAGTTAAGTGCTTTACGTGCATGATCTCAGTGTCTCCTAAGTGTGGAGTGATACAGGAAATGGTTTCAGGTAGTCGGGGAGATGATTTAGTGGTGCACGGGCAAGGCAGAGGTCAAATTGCATCGAGTAATGAGAAAGCTATTCCTTCTTTGAGTCTCTGACTCCTTCTGATCACATCTGGGAGAGTTTCTTTCATGCAGGTCTTGAGAAACATTCTAACATCGTCTTATTTCCTTTCGTTACAAAAGGAGAGCAGGCGTTAGGCTTAACACTTTCTCTGGCAACAAGTCTTTTTTATTTTTAGTGCACCTTTGATTTAGGGCAAGTTGTTTTCCATTTGTAATAAGGATATAAAATTTCCTTTAAAAAGGTATTTAGGTTTAAAAAGTGAGCTATGGAAAAATATAAAGAGGATGATAGTATAGGTCTTACATGGACTTGGCAAAAGTTCTGACTAATGAAGTTTGAAAAATACTTCATTATCTTTCATCAACCAGGTAAGGTAGGTTCTACTGTTCTCTATCTATAGGACGGAGGTCTGAGGCTTAGAAAAGTTCAGTAACCTTCCCAAGGCCACTCCGTAGGAAGGTGAGGAGCTGGGATTCAAATCTAAAAGCGTCTGCTTCCAAAATTAGTGCCCTTACCCATCACTTATCCTGCCTCCCTTACGTGGAGCCTGCCCTTATCCATCCAGGACCAGCTCTCTGGCGCTCTGTGATGGTACTTCAGGACATAAGACCACAGTTCTCAAAGAGCACTCCTTTCTGGAGGTCCTCCAGGAAGGTCCTCCTCTAGGTCTTTTCATCATAATACTAAGATATAGTTTGTCTCTTTCATTCTCATTCGCTCACAAGTGTACAGGGAAGTTTTCCAGAGGCTACATGACATGTGATGTCACAACACAGTGAGTGCAGAAGCAGATATGAGAATCCACCTGCCTTCTATCAACCCAGACACTAAAAAGATTTACAAAAATTTAAACAACGCTCTTCTTCTCATTGAATCTTTTTTGTTTGCTTGTTTTAGAAACTATAGTTTAAAAATATGTGATTTATGTTAACATGTAATGGGTTTATTATTGTTATTTTTAAATGAATAAATAAGTAAATATTTTACACACTCATCCATCTTAATTTCTAATACATTAAACATCAATATACATAGCCCACATGAACAAGTTCTTTGGGGTTGTCAAGAGTTCAAAGGGGTCTTAAGATGGAAAAGATGTGGATAACATTTTTTAATATTAATGAAAACTTTTTTCTCTCAGTATCTCCACCCTTCCTTTCCTCCTCCTGTGGACTCCCCGCTCCGTTTAAGCAGGTAATCCCTGGGATTCATTGCTTCAAGGGAAGGACATTAGTGGCAAGCAGAAATAGTGTCTAGCTTTTGTGTTCCCGAAAAGCCTAAACCCATTAAGGAAGTTATGCTAAGTGCTTTGAAGCAGTCATATCAAAATATAGCCAATGCTAGTGAGAAAAAACAATAGCAGTGTTGAGACAGGGCAGCTTTCCCAGGCTAGTAAAATATTTCTCACCTCTTGAGGGTGGATGTGGGGAAGGACAAAGACAAAAGAGTGACGGGAGAAGAGGAGGAGAGAACTGGGCTGAAGGGGCCAGGCAGACAAAGCCAAGCACTGCTCAGCCACAGTGGGGCATCTTCCATTGTCCAGGAGCCAGGTGGGAGCTGGGAACTGCCACTGCCTAAATCCAGTGTCTCTCAGAGGCAGCCCCCCTTCTCGATCCCCATGACCCTCTGCAGGAATGACACCATCTATTCATCCAACCTGGACAACTGCACCCTCAAAACATCCCAGCGCATCAGAAGCCCAAGGGAGGGGGGCTGGGGCCCTGGACGGTTCATGGGAGTCAAGAGTGAGAGCTCTAGACTCTGTAAGTGCAGGGTCTGATGGGAATCAGCTGCAGGTCTGCCCTGAGTTGGGAGAGCAGTTCAACACACCTTTTCTCGAATATTAGGAGCACCAACATGCCCGTTGGCAAATAAGCAAAGAAGAGACTGTGTTGCATTCTAGCAGAAGTTGCAAACTGATTGCCCTCTCATTGAGTTCAGCCCACAAGCAAGTTTTCTTGGTCCAGCTTAGGAGATTTGCTTTGTTTGTTTTCATTAGAATACTTTTGAGAGGAATCCATGCACTATCCAGGGCCCACTGTCCTTTCTCCCGTCCAACTCTTTCACTGGTCAACATTCTCTGCCTTACCCCTGAGGACATCTGAGTTTTCTGAGCCCTGCTTTACAAAGTGTTTGACCTGTAGTAGCTGAAGATGAAACCTCTAAACTATATAGAATCATGCGTCTGTACATTTTTCCGAGGAAAGAGTCTTAACTTTCACCAACTACTCAAAGGAATCTCTGACATCTGGGTTGGAATCCTGGCTGCTGTTCACTGGCTGTGTGACCTTGAGCATGTCACTTAACCTGTCTGTGCCTCCATTTCCTCATCTGTGAAATGGGGTGTTAATATAGTATCTAACTCTAAAGGTGAGGAGCAAATGAGCTAATGTATGAAAAGCACTTAGAATGGTGAACTCTTTGCCAGGGTTGGCTATTGTTATTATAGAGGAGGTGGACCGCAGGGAGGTAGAGACCAGGGAGGTGAAAGCCTACGTCACAGGAGCCAACCTAGAATAGAGAGGCATTTCGGTGCCCAGCCCATCTTCAGGATGCAGCCTGTGTAGTCCTCAGAGCTCTTTCATTCAGCAAAGGGGTGCCAGCACCTTGAAAATGAGCAGCAAGGCTTCTCTGCCTGTGGCCAAAATGTCTGCCAGCAGCCGGGATACGAGTATGCCTCTTGTTCTCAGAAAGACAACCAGCTGACGGTGGCCGTCAGAGGGGGCCTGAAGTCATGATCTTGGAGACCACAGTTCTGCCCTGGAGACCAATGCCACCTTAGTTCTAGGCTCTAGACACAGAGCTGGGCCAGCCCAGGGGGCAGAGGTATAGCAGAGTCGGACAGCAGAAACTGGAATCCTGCTCCCCCCTTTCCAGCTGAGTGTTCTTGAGCAACTTACTAAACCTCCCTAAGCCTTGGTTTCCTCTTTTGTAAAACTGAGCAACAATATGCCTACTTTACCAGATGAATAATATAACATGCAAAGTACTTATCAGGGACATAGTAAGTGCTGAATAAACAGAGCCATTGCTATAGGAAGGTGGGCGTACTGAGATAGGGCTTGCAGGGAGCTGAGCGGCAGCGGGGGTCCAGGTGCCTGACTGGAGGGGGACCTCTGGAAGAACAAATCAAAGGGCCACTAGGGTGAAGACACTTTGGGCCCACTGTGCAATTTTTGCTTCAGCTCCCCTTCGTGCTTGGGAATCACAGACTTCTTAGGGCTCCTTTGGGCTTCTCAGGAACCATGAGAGGAGAAAATTAAGATTCAAATATTCTTTCAAAAACATCTCCTCGTCCCTGGTATTCCCATGAATTGAAGAAATTGTGATACTGCTTATCTAAGAGAAATCCATTCAAATTGGCTTAAGGAGACAAAGCTTTCTCACAGGCCTGGAGGATAGGGAGTGCTCAGGACCATGGGCCCTCATCTCTGCTTCCAAGGCATTCCTGCTTCTTTCCTTTCTCCCTGCAGATCTACTTTCTCTTCTTTATGATGCTCATGACCAAAAATGGCTGACCCAGCCCAGCTTTGTATCATTTTCTGTTTGAAGTACACAGACTAGAGGTGTCCTATTCTCAAGTCCAAACTCCCGGGACAGGAAATTTATTGGCCCAGCTCCTGTCACATGCCTGGACCAGCTATTCAACCAAAAGTGTGTCAACCAAAGAAGGAGGAAATAGAAGTGAGTGGCACAGACACACAAATTCAGACAGTTCATAGAGGAAGAAGACCAAATGGCTAAGGAATACCTTAAAAGATACTCGTCTTCACTAATATTCAAAGAAATGCAAATGAGCACAACAACATGAGGTGCTAATTTTTTTTTGGACCACCAGATTGGCAATAATGAAAGATGAAGGTAATTGCAGGAAGCTTGCTAAGGCTGTAGGGTGATACGACTTTTCTGGTGTTAGCTTGTCATATTTTAAATGTGCATAACCTTTAACCCAGTAATTTTAGTTGTAGGAATTTATCCCAAGGAAATAGTTAGAACATGCACAGGCATATTTGTATATACACATGCATATATATAGATGTTCATTGCAGTATTTTTAATATTTAAGAAAAACTTATACACACCCTTCAGTGGAGGGTAGAGATTATGGCACAAAGGAATGCTAAGAAGCCATTATAAAGGACGAGATAGATTTATATGTAAGATGTATACAGCAAGCTGTAAAATTTAAAAAAAAAAGCAAACTACAAAAAAGAATAGATAATATAATCCCATTTTTGTTAAGCACATACAGTATATAATACATACTCTATTTAGAGCATGTATACATACACATCTGTATGCATTTGTCTGCTTATGTGTGTGTACATATGAGATATATATATATATATATATCAGGAAGGATAGATATAAAACTAATAATTGTGGTCATCCCTGGGAATAACTAGAAGTATGGAAAGTTTTTGCTTCCTGTTTTATCCATTTCTATATTGTTGAGCTTTTTAAAAGCAAGTGTAAATTACTTTTATAATTGGATGAAAAAAGCAATAAGATATGCATGGCTTGATGAGAGGTATGTAGGTCCGCACCCGACATCCGAACCCTCAAACCCCCGGGCCGCTGAAGCAGAGCACACAAACTTAGCCACTACACTACCAGGCCAGTCCCTGAGCTTTTAAAATTGAAGAAGGACAACAAAAATCCATTTTCCCAGTGGCAGACAGGCAGAGTAGGTGGCCACAAAGGCTGTCCCTGCCCAGATCCTGGGATTATTGGGCAGGAGCTTTCCAGGGTGGAAAGGAGAAAAGTCAGCTTCTCCCAGGACCGCAGAGTACATGAGGGCTATCCTATTGGCAGAATGTGGCTCACCCACAACCCAAAGGGCCTTCTCCTTCTGCTATAGATGAATTAATGAACTTAATAAAGTTGAGTGAAACTCTTCAGCTCAATCTAGAGATAGTCTATTTACATATTTACATATGAAAAGAGGGGGCAGAGGCAGGTAAATGATGAGAGGTGAGGTGTGCAGCCAAGGGAGGGGTTGGATGCGGGAAGAACTAGAGGCCAAACTGGGAAAGGTGGAGGTGGCCCGGGTCAATTCCAGAGACTCATTTACCTGCTGTCCATCATAGGTTCGTGTGGGCGCTTGGGGGTTTTTTAAAGGAACTTGAATGGGTTGGGAAATTGAAATTCTCACTGGGATTATTATTATTTTTGAAGTGTTTCCCTTTGGATTCTTGCTTTCTCGATAGGAACATGAGAAATATTAAAAGAGCCAGTTGTCATTTCTTTCAATACCACAGGAGATTTCAAGGGGGGGGGAAATTAACCTTGCTGTGTAGGCAACTTTACAAGAATGCCTCAATTTCACATGTTGTGGGATAGCTGTATTAATCTGGCATAGATAGAAAGCAATTTCTATTAATACAGTCTTTTGTCTTTATTTGCAGTGGGCAGTTCACCAATAACGCATTTGAGAAAATTGCTCACCAACAGCATTAGAATTGAGTGAATTTCGCCATATTACTTTTTCAAGCCTCTGACAACTTGACAGGCAGATTCTTTTAGAGCAAGGTCTGTTTCTTGTCTTCATTTAGAATTCCACTCTAAGCAAGAAACATTTGCTGAATGCCTACCTAGAGACTTCAACATTGCTAGCGCATATAATGGCCTTCCAAAAATGTTTGCTGTAATGGTAATGTTGGGGATAATACACCACTGGACTTATTGCGAAGACAGTTTTTGAATGATTGTTCACATGAAACCTGCCAAATCGTTGATATTAGAGTTGCTCATTCCTTACATTATGAGATTCTGAAGATGAAAATAATAATCATAGACAGCAAGAGCTGGGAGGTCATCTTGTTCAGCTCCCTCAGGTTACACATGAGGAAATGAGTCTCTGAAAGATTAGGAGTATGTCTAGTTTTATGACTAAAAAGTGGCAGAGATTTTTTTTTTCACTCCAAATTTGATGCACTTTTTGTCATAACTCAGCATGTCTCTCTCAGACCCAAGTCTGTCTCAGAGATGCCAAAAATTCTCTTCTCCCTACTCACATTCCGCCTCGGAGGCTCTGCCCCACTCATAACCCTGGAAGGGACAGCGCTACATCCCATGTGACTATGCCCCACCAGTCTCAGCGACTGACCCGGGGAAAGACTTCTGACCTAAGCTGGGCTGATCGGATACTCTCTCAAGAATTTGGAATGAGGACAAAGAGGCTGAGTCATTTAGCTGTGTAGAGCCAAGCTGCAAGGTCCTGCCCAGCGGGCCTGCCACAACAGGCCAAAGCCACATGCTAGTGAGTGAGGGGAAGCTGAGAAACCATGAGTCAGCAGAAAAAGCCAGTCTGCAAACAGAGGAGCAGAAGGATGGAGCAGATGCCCAGAGACAAATAGAGACACTGTGTACCTCAAAAGGCAGAAGAGAGACAGAGAGAGAGAGAGAGAAAATCTGCATAATGCCCTTCTTGATCCCATTATGCCCAGCTTTATCTCCTGCACTAGCTTATTGTAACCCCATAGTCAACTCTGCCTTTCAATCAACCCTCTTTTTATTTGAGCTAAGTGGAATTCTATTCTTTGCATCTAAATTCTTCCTGTCTAAGACACTGAACAATTCATAGTGAATATATTTTTGAGTGTAAAGACTGCTCCTTTTTTTTTTATGAAGATTATGGAAATTAAAGTCTTATCTCAAAACCCACAATAGGATGAGTGGTTTTCTGCATTCTCCTCACTCCCTATCCAGACCCTGGAGACCAAGTTTTCCAGGAGAGCAGTTTCCAGAACTTCAGATGAGAGCTAACCCCTCTTTGGATCTTCCCCCAGAGTACACTAGAGATATTTTGTCTAGAAATAGAGATTTTATAAGGGTATGTAGCTGCCACCTTGAGGATATATATTAGGACTTCCTAGAGTCTTTCCATTTAAAGTTTTCAAGGGTTGAGCCTGTTTTCTCTTAAAGCCTCTGTTCCTTTAGATGTGTTTGTGGAATCTCCATAGGCCCAATGTTGACCTAGCTGGGAGGTGTCCATATCCATCGAAGTTCAGGTTTATTCCTGTGCTAATCTCTTTCAAATAGTGGACAGAGCCTTTTGAAAAATTCCACTTACCCTTCTAAAATTCTTAGAAATAATTCAAGTATAAAATGATGGTAAGTGATTGAGTAAACTAGAGTTATTCATCTGATGAAATACTATACAGATATTTAAAAAGGATAACTACCAAGATCTGACAACATGGAAGAGATTTATGATTCAATGAATAAGGAGAAAAGCAGAATGCAAAGTTATAAGTATCAACGATGTGAAAACAGGTTCATATACGGACATTTTTCTTGATAGTCCTCAACAAGGTAACTGAGGTAGCCACAACCAATCCATAGATCTTGGCATGTGGGATAAAATCTGTTGGGCATTTCTGCCTTAGATGATTTTGGCTGGGGAAGAGTTGCTGACCTGGTTTGGGTGCTGAGTTTTTTCTTCCATTGACCTGATTCTGTGCCCCGTGTTGGTCTACTTCTGTGCCTGTTCAAAGCACTCCCAGCTGACGTGACCTACCGATTATGGAGAGGTCTCAGCCTCTCTGTCTGCACTTACTTAAAGTCTTGTATGGAGACCTTTTGCTTTGTACCACACAGATTTCAACAACTGTCTTTAGACTGCTTTCATTAGTTTTTTCCTATCTGCTCTTTCTCATATCTGTGACAAGGTGGAGATGTGCCTTTCCTTCAGTATGCTAATAACTTCTGCAGTTTCTGAAAATACCCTCTAAACCTAAGGTAAGAGGGAGAGACATTGTATCTCTCGCATTTGGTAGGAAAAAAACAATTTGTGGACCAAATACTGCCCGAAAGACTTTCTTCTGTTACAGTAAAGCTCTTCTATGGCTGCTTTATGAACCACTCATGACAAATCCCGTCGGCAAGCATAAGGAATTAAACACTGGCCTCTTGATGCTTTACAAGGGTTTGGTTGCCTAATTATCTCATGCCCACTACAGTATAACAGAATAGAGTATAACATTTGTTATGTTGGAGCCACACATCATTTCTCGAAAGCCTTTCCCACATCAAGGAAACTCATACATTATGAGTCCTGCCTTCTCAAGATAAAACTAAAACTCACTCTTCCAGCCTTCTTTGCAACCAGGGGGGTAAGCATGTGATCTAGTTTCTGCAATCAGATGCAGCCATGCAAGACTGCAATGCAGAGAGAAAACTGTGAGAAAGCAGGTGTCATGCAAAGTCAGTTTTCTGGTAAGGGCTGTGGAGCTTGGCAGAGGCACCAAGGCAGAAATGGCAGCAGCCCTAGCATTGGCATCCTCTGTGGGGGTTGTCCGTGCTGCCACAGTGCCTGTGCACGTGGCAGTCCCTCCTGTACCGTCTAGCAGTGTAATCTGGATATAAATTCTTGCAAGGTAGCCTCAGAGCATGATTCTCTGGCCCTTCCAGAAGACTATGTGCTATCTAACATCCTTTGATACATTCTTTTTATTTTTAAACTCACAAGAGTGGATTCTGTTGTCTGCAACTAAAAATCTTGACTAATATACAACTTTCATGATTTTGTTTCAAGCTGAGGGACTTAGAAGTGATTTTTGTTTTTATTCATCATGCCTCACCAGCTGGCAGATACAAATAGGGTCACATTAATGACAAATTTTAAATTTTACTGGCTCTTGCTTCCATTTGCATAACGTAGATTTTTCTGGCCTTGCTCAAGGTCTCTTCCAGAATCCCCTTCCGTGGAGGGTGGTCTTCTACCCTCCATCTTCTATGTGTCTTCTATGTGCTCGTAAACATTTCTCTCAGGTTCTTGCTACTCCTGTGTTTTTGGCTGTGGCCTAAGAAGCCGTTTGTGGATATTGGCTCAGTATCTATGTCAGTGCCCAGCGTGAGGAGACTGATACCTGTGTCAGTGTGTGCTGCCTCTAATACTTTCACTCTGTGTCACCCCTGGACCAGAAGCACCACAGCCCATGTCCACTTGTTTTACAGGGTTCCCTTATGAAAATATTTCCTTCAGCGACTGCACACAGCCCTTGTCTCTAAGGCTCAGACGTGAGTACCTGAGGCTGAGCCAAGGGATCAAATAGATGCTGTTTATTTTTTCCACTTCCTTACTCTTTCTCCAACATGCAGGCTTTCCTCTCCTCTCCCCCATGCAAATCAACTCATGCAAATAGACATCTGCCAATAGACATCTGCAAATATGGGCTGTAACATTACAGTTCATACCTTGTCCTATCTGTGTCCTCAAAGTGGGAACAGTTTAGGACCAAGCTGGTGGACTTCTGAAATGTTATTTGTATTTTTCAACATTTCACAAGTTGTGGTTATAATGCTATTTTTTCAACATGTAGAAAAGTAGGACCTGAAACAGTCAATTTGTCCTGTGGAATGTGTGCTGACACAGCCTGCCTTTGCCGGGATGCTTTCTTACAGATGTCTTCTCCCCCTGCACCCTCGAGTATCTGTCTGTTAATGGAATACAGGCAACTTCTTTGGCAAGTAGATTCAGAATGTCAGCACCAGCGATGAATTTTAGGAAAATGGAACAAGTAGGGGGTTTCTCAGCAGTACCACTGCCAGTTTTCCCTGGGCACTTGTATCAGTTTAATTTAATGACTTCAATCAGGATATTTACTCATCCTAACTCAGAGGCTCAAGATTTTAGAGATCAGCAGAGAATTCAATGTATTATAGTCTTGCTTTGTAGAAATTATTGGGTGGAGTTTTTCTGAGTAAATGGAGCAGTAAAAATCCCTTCTTACCACTACTTTCCAGCCCAGCTTTGCCATTTGGCATGTGTCCACCCGTAGTTATTTTAAGAATTCCAGATTATAGTTCATAAAAGATCATAAAGCAATATTATGCCCCCAGATTGAGTCCTGCAAATAGCATTAAAATATCTCTTCTCTAGAAAATATTATAAAAAGTGCCTCGGAATTATATAGGTACAAGATTCCCATTGCTTTTTGGATTTCTGTTACGACTCCTTTGGAAAATACAGTTTGCTCCTGGATAGTGAACTCCTATAACTTTTTCCAAATTCAGCAAAGAGCAAAGAAAGGAAAGGCTGGTGAATGTGAGGAGGAGCATCCAACCTTGTTCTGAGGGAGAGATTTCACAAGCTGCCAAAGTGGCCCAGAGGATTTAAGGGGAAGAGACGTCCCAAGGAAGCCCTAAGCCCTCCAGTTGTTTGAAGCTGAGGATGCACTCTGGGAGACCTGACTGTTGAAAAAGTATTGCAGGATCTCAGTTGACTCCTGCTATCTCGAGCTGAATCCTAGAGGAGAAAGAAGACGTGTTTTGAGGATGTGGTAGGAAAGAAGGCAAGGTTTACGAGAAGGGACAGCAGGAGCTGCAGAGGAGAAATGTGACTCGGGAGGTGCACAGGGATAGTTTGACACTCAGGGGAAGTGATTCTTTCCTCAACGCCTGTTTCCAGCATAGATACTGTAATGCAGTGTCTACCCTCACTTACATTTTCTGACAACCAATTTTTCAAAAAAATTCACTGAGATATACAAGTACTAATTTAAAATAGCTAACCATGCATGAACTAAGCATCATGTTTTTATGTGTGGGAAATAGATTTTCAGATCATTTTAGCAGTGGTTCTGTTGAAAGTGTAGAGTAAAGAAAAAGAGATAAGGAAGAAGATGCTGAGTGTATCCAATTTTTGTAGGGTATAAAAAAGTCTCGTGGAACATGTATGGTTCACTTGAAATCTTAAAATGCATTAATTATAAAACTCAAGAGGTTCTGAGATAAGATATGATTTTGGTTTATGTCCACAAAATAATATTTGAGTCTGGAGTACACGAAAGAGTTTTCCCAGATATTGTGCTTTCTTTTTCATTTTTCTCAGAAACGTGCAAGGATAAAGTACAAGATTATGGAAAGACAAACTTTCTTGCTTCTTTCTGATGACAAAAAGGTGAGTGAGTCATTTGCTCAAACACCAGCCTAGAAATTTGATCTCGTGCATCCTTGAATAGGAAGCCTCAGCCGGGCAGCCCTCCAGCTGGTAAGAGGATCTCCAAGGCGCATGATGAAAAGGGCAGGCTGAACCTGCAGCCCTCCCTTCCTCCTCTCTCTGGTTTCTGGCAGCCTTTCTGCACACAGATCATCCTTTACTGGTATTCTGCCTGCAAATGGGCTATTCCCTTTTGGCTCACTACCATTCGGATCAGAACCCTGAGCCTCCGTGGAGATGTGAACCAGGCAGGTCTGGCTCAGCTTCACTTTATGACACAAAGGAATGTGACCTTTATGCTCCTTGGGAATGGTTTGTGTCGCTGACTGGGCCCCAAGATCAAGGTCATCCATGTGATTCCTGGAAAGAGATGCAGAGTGGGCATCCCTGGTCTGGGCCAGGTGCCTCAAATCACAGCATTTTAGAATAGGAAACGTGTGCTGTGGTTCTTGAGAAGGACTAGACAAGTGAGGAAGGTTGCCGTGATGCATGCAAACATTTGCACTAGGGAGAAGGGGTGAAGGTGTGAAGGTGTGTGTCTTTAGCTGGGCCACCTTGTTCAGCTGGGTCACCCGCACAAAAGTAGCTCAGCAGCACAAGTATTAGAAATCAGACAAGGCCCAGTGTGTGAGAGGCCAGGCTCCTTCCCGGGAGTGCGAGTCCCCGTCACTTCCCCTCGCAGAGGCAGGGAAGTCCTTTCTACTTTACATTTCCATCGTGATAATTACACAATTGGAAAAGAACTCAGATGAAGGAAACTCTGTAGCTTCCCTGGTGAGGTAAAGAGGAGTGTAGCCAATGTCAGAACAAGAGCAACATTTCCTGTATACCCTCCTGAATCATCGTATAATAGGCTTCTGACATGCAGAAAGCCCTGAAGAAATGTAGCAGAGAAGGAAGTGAATGAGCCAACTGCATTGGCTCAGTGCCCAAGGAACACCCTACTTTGAGGATAAAATTGCACCTCTTGTGCCAACAGTTCAGGCAAGGGAAGCTACACAAATAATGCTTGGAATTCAGCGGCAGGACAAGCCAAAATAGGTCTTGTAGGCTTTTTTTTCTCCAATGGCCTCTAAGATTGCTCTCTTGCATGGTTTGTTTGCTTACTTGCTTTAGCTCAGGTGATGAGATGAGGGGGTAAATAACCCGCCCTCTTGTTCTGAGGAGCATCTGTTTAGATGACACAGAGGGATGTCATCCAGGTAAAAGAGGGTGTGGAACCCTGCTACCTCACACCTCCCTCCTGTGTAAATGAAAAGCCAAAGGCTACTGGAAAAAGTCATTTGTGGCCAGCTCTTGGGGGAGAGAAGTAATTTCATACTGAGAAAGTCACACTCCAAATTTTAACCTAGTGCTCTTTCCTGCTCTTACTCATAAAGTGATTCACATGACTTTTAGGAGCTTTAGCCTCTTCAGAATGAAGGAACTAGCAAGCCAGTGGCCACCTGATGGAATTACACAACATGGCTTATTCTGGAGGAAAGGGAAGTCAGAGTGGGGATCATTTATTTCATCAGCCTCATGATCACAAACGTTACCCAGGCTAAAAATGGTCTTTAGTCACTCTGCCATTTATACTTTTCCCCCTAGCTTCCAAATTCTCAGGCGTAAATTCTCTTTTTGTGAAGTCTACTTTTAACTTAAAAATTCTTCCTTCTGTTCTTATTTTTCTGTTACTTTTCTCCTTGTTTAATCCTTTCCATTATCCAATAATAGAAATAGGATAGCAAAAGGAGTTGGGCAGCAGAAAAAGAAGAAGACCAAATACGAGATGGATTGACTCCATAATGGAAGCCATAAGCATGAGTCTTCAGAAGCTGAGTAGGGCTGTTGAGGTCAGAATATTGTGGACATCACTCATTCATAGGATCGCCAGGAGTTGTAGCTGACTTGATGGCAGGCAACAACAACAACAAGTTGGGAAGGTTGCTAACTCAACCCCAAACCAGCGAGTAAGAAGAGAAATGGAAGACCCTCATACTCCATTTTCTTGGGTGTAATCAAGAAACCAACATGTGGCCAAATCCAATCAGATTAAACAAAGGAAACTGATTGGTCATGTGCATTACAACCAGAATGAGGTAATGATGAACACTAGCATTGTGGTTTGACAAAGGAGACCCAAACATCAAGAATTTCAGGGTCTGACAGTAAACACTAGGAAGATACTTGATCTGGTGAAATAGCTGGTACTTAGGAGCTTACTGTGTGCTGGACACTGTTCTAATCACTTTACACATATTAACTCATTTAATCCTCGCAACAAAGCTACCAGGTATTTACCATTATTATCCGCTTTTGCAGATGAGGGAAACTGAGACAAAAAATAGTGCAAGTGGTAGACATGGAGAGGTACTATGCTTCAAAGGACTTTCTGTTCAGCTGCCTACACCTGTCAGTGCCTTCAAAATGTACCTCAGCTGTTAGGCCCAAAGTCATGGCCTTCCCAGGGCAGCACGCCTTGGGTGACAGAGAGGCAAGGTATAAAAGCCCAGCCATCTTGGCCCTACATAGGACAATTCTGATGAGTGATAGTCAAAACAGAGCTCCCTGCCTGATTGACAGAAGCTTTGATGAGCACACATCGCATTTCAACTTCTGCCTCAGTTAGGGTGACCAACCATCCCACCGGTTTTAGCACTGAAAGTTAGTTCTGTGTCCCAAGAAACCCTCATCCCAGGCAAACCAGAATGGTTGGTCACTTTAGCCCAATCCTCCTTCCTTCCCCTTCTTTCCATAAGTGTTGACCCCTAATAATCATCTTGCACCGCAAACTCCATCTCAGTGTCTGCCTCCTGAGAACCCACATGTGACAGAGCCATGATTATATCACACATGATGGGCATTCTGGCAGCAGATTGTGTGTTCTTAATCTCTAAGCTTCACTCTCCATTTATAAAAGAGTTCTGGTCATTAGAAAGCAGTACTCAACAGAGGTCCAGACAGGTTCTCCAGGCTCCGTACAGCCCAGAAGAATTACTTCTCAATAGAATAAAAGTAATTCATGTCTATTAGATGTGCCAGGCAATGAGCTAAGCGCACTGCCTATGAAGGAGGTTTTATCAACATCCTTATTTTACAGGTGAGAAAGCTAAGGCTTAAAGAGTTTACTTGCCTCAGGATTTTAACCTAGGCACTCTGCTCCTAAATTAGAAGTTTAGATAAATCCGACTAGCTTAGCATTATAAAATAGAATATTTTTTTGGAGTAGAGTTGTAAGAGCGGGTTCAGGGTACCTCAGGGAAGATTTTATATGGAAAAAGTCCAGCAAAATGGCAAGAGGCTACAGTCCAAAGTTGTCAAAAAAGCTAAAAGAATTCAAGAACAGGGATGTTAAATATTTGATTGTAGCTGTTTATATTGCAGTGAAGTAAATCTCTATCACTCTCTCCATCTTCTCGAACCTTCACAAACCTTCAGTAAAGTTGGGCACAGAAGAGCCTCACATGTGGTATGTGTGGAAATCATAAAGGGGCTGCCTGAGCAGAGAGCAGGAATTCCAGAGGCAAGAAATCAGAATTAGAGAGGCCATGTGACAGCCCTCTCCAAATTCTCCTCACCTCCACCTGCCACCAGGCCTGGAGGAATTTGCAGAAATATTCAGGAGCTTATTGGACTTTGCACACACCTGGGAAGAGATCTAATTTGTTTGTATCTTTAGGAGAGTGAGATTCCAGATGATGGCTGAGGTGCATTGCATGACAAGGAGTCTATTAAGATAAATCAAAATGATAAAGGCAGCTATCTAGGAGAGGGAAGCAAGAAAATGGATAATTTATATTTTCTTTTTTGTGCTTTTTCTGGGTTTTCAAGATTTCTACAACAAATAAGTGTTACCTTCATAATCTGGGAAAAGAACAATAAATGATCAGTGTCTATTTCTCCTGTGTTCCTGATTATATAGACTCTTCTGTCTCTTGGGTGCACCTAGTCACTAAAAAGACACAGACAAAACAAATACATGTGTAAAACATGTCACTGATTCATATATAGGTATTTTATATATTTACAGAAAAAGAGTCTAAATATTGAATAAGGACTCATTACCTTAGTGTCAGAGCACCCAAAATGTTTCAGGTGAGTGCCATAGGTCTAGGAAGAGCAAAATGTCTTTAAGATTCCAAGACAATCCTTGAGACTTTAATCAGGCCAACTTGATATTGATCAGGCCAAGGTTTAGTCCTGACTTGATTCATAACTCATGTAATTTTGAGTGTGCAGGTGATTTTCTCTCCTTAGTTCTCCTGTTCTCAAAGTGATGAAAATTATTTGCAAACAGATAATGCTTATAAAGAACTTTGAGGTCTCTGGATTAATGATTCTATATAAAAGGAGAGTTACGATTGTAACATATTTTAATGTTACTGATCCAGCAAAGTGACCAATATTCAGACCAAAAAACAGAAACAAAAAATTATAAACAAGTTTCTTTGCTTCTTTTGAATAACCCAGGTCCTAAAATTTAATGAAAAGTCTAATTTAAAATGTAAATGTTTTTTCCCTTCTTCAGAAGTATTTAGTAGAAAAACAAAGGCACAGTTTATTATTTTGAAATAGCTCAAATACTCTGGAGTGCAGAGGGATAAAAGATCCATGATTTCGTGTCCTGGATATATCATCTTTGACTTGTTAATTTCCACGTTTGGGCAGAGAGTGGTTGAAAAATGAACACTCTCTGTTCTTTTAGAAAATGAACAGATCCCGAGCAAAGGCATGGAAAGTTTAAAGCATCGTTATCAAGAGAAAGGGGATTCTGTAAGCCATTAGATCCGTGTCCTCTTGACTGACAAGGAGAAATGTATCGATGTACACCCTGAAATTGACATCATACTATAAACCAATGTTACTTTAATAAAAAAATGAAAAACAAAACAAGCAAACAAACAAATGTATCGTCTCCCTCATCCCTGATGTCTTAGCCTGAAGCTGGCCATCAAGCTTTGCTTTCTTCCACTGAGATGGTATTTTCTACTGATGAGCTGCTTCTGCTTCCACTTCTGAGTCAGCGAGCAAGATTTACTTCTGGGACCCACCTTATAAACAAACATATTTAAATCTCGTAGTAATTTTAAGATTTCTTTATTGCTAGTAAGGACTTGAGAACCATGAAGATATAAATGTTATCAGTGATGGTAAATTTTAGAAGAACTTACAAATATCCTAACAAAATGCATGTGACATCCATTTACTGCAATGACAGCAATAAACTATTTTTTTTTAAATGAATGGGTAAGATATGAAATTAAAAGGAAAAGTCTGTGTCTAAGTGATACACTATTTTAACACTTTTTGTATGATTCTTTAAAAATTTATTTCTTTGGTTTAGCTCCTGGTTTGGAAACCAGCTATAAAGGACATTTTGGGGATAATTGGGGGAAAATTTGAGCATGGACTGCACATTAGGTGATATTAAGGAGTTAACATTAATTTTGTTCAGTGAGATAATCTTATTTTAGCTATGAAGGAAAACGTTCTTACTTTTTAGTGATGTGTGCTGAAGTATTTATAGATAAGATGTCACTGTCTCTAGTTTGCCTTAAAAACTTTCAACAGAAACAGCAAAGTGAGTTAAAAAATTAAAATTTGTTTCATCCTATCATACTTTTTGTTCTCATTTTTATTCATGATCTTTCTTCTCAAAACATCTTACTTTCTTGCATTCTTATTTATTTATACATTTATTGTTTTTATTATAAAAGTAATTTAACAATATTACAAAAAATTGAAAAATTCATAATCCTACTTCTCCCCTGCCCTGCCCCAAATATCATTAGGATATTTTCTTTCAGTTTTTTGCTGAATTATATTGTTTTACTTTAATCAGAGTGTATGTACAATTTGGTCTCCTGTGTTTTTTCCCTTAGCATTGTATCTTGAGTCTTGCAGCCCCTTAAATTTCCTAACATACATCCTTTCAGTGCTACTAAAAAGCAAGCTATGTTTAACCTCCCTACATCCAATGTCTGTTCCTACTCTGTCTCACAGCCAATCAAGCCCAGGTGACTGTTTGCTGAACACGTGTGGGCTGCTTCACGCCGGAGCAGCACAGCTGGGCTGGACAGAGAGGGGAACCACACCACATGGAAGCCTGGCTCCTCCCTCCCACCCACACACAGCATAGATGCAGCCTATCGGTCTCCTTCTACAAAATGAGAAAAAAGTTCATCGTATATTTGCGTGGTGCCAAAGGATCACTCTACAAATGACTTGCCAGTTATAAGGGGGAGAACAGGACTTTACAATGGGGGAATCTGGAGGCCACCACCCAAACCCCGTGACCAATTTCGGCGTCACCTATAGTGAGACACTAGACAATATGTACTTCCTGATACGATGCCATGTGAAGTACAGGTCTTTATCTGTGAAGCAGTGCTGCCAAAATGTGTAATCTACATCTAAGCAAGCCTTCCATGTCGACATTTCGGTTTATGGGAAATACTGGTGATTAAGGGACACGTTAAGTGATACCACGAGGAAATCTAGAAGTTGGGATGTTCTACTAGGCAACTGGCCCAGACTTCTCAACAAGCCAAAGTCATGTAAAGAAAGAAGGAGTGGGAAAGGGGGCTGTTTTAGATTAAAAGTGCTTGAGATCCATAACAGCAAAATGCAATGTGTGTTCCCTTTTTGCATCCTGGTTTGAATAAACCAGATATAAAAGCAATTGTGGAGAAAAGTAGGTATTAGATGGTAATAAAAGTTACGGAAATTTTGTTAGGTCTGTTACAAAGGAGAATTTTTTTTAGTAGAAAGATAATTTTTTTATTGATGTATAGTTGACAAGCAATATTATATTAGTTTCAGGTGTACAATATAGTGATTCAACATTTATGAAATGATCACCACACGTCTAATAACCATCTGTCACATACAAAGTTATTACAATGTTATTGACTATATTCCCCATGCTGTACCTTACATCCCCATGATTTATTTATTTTATAACTGGAAGTTTGTACCTCTTAATCCCCTTCACCTATTTTGCCCATCCCCCCAAGAATGTTTTTATTTATTGGAGATGAATGTTTGTTGTGCTGTTCTTTCTACTTTTCAAGGTATTTTAAATATCTCATTAAAAAGATATTCTGGGAATGGAGTAGAGACGGGGAGGGAGGTGCTTTCACTGGGAACAGGATGGGGTGTTTCTATTGCTTTCTGCTATCATCATAAAAAATGAGTTACTGTTCAAGACATGAGAAATGAGATAATCAAACAATATAAAGTTACACAAGATTAAACAGACTATATTTTCAAAGTTTGTTGCAGAATTTAATTTCATTTGCTTCTCTCTGAGATGGGGATAACATAGGCAAACAGTTTTAAAATGGGAACACCTAATACAAAGTTTTTGCTACGCAGGAGGAAAGAGAAGATAACCACAACACGTGTTTGTTGCACACCTACCATATGCCAGGCACCGTGCCAAGTGTTGGAAATATCACAACAAAGTCCAGTGTGGTCCCTGCCACAGTGGAATGTGCTCTCTGGAAGGGAAGGCAGACAAAAACATGCAAACAGACAAATAACGTAATAGGAACACTTCCTCTTGAGGGGTGGGGAACAAGCAAAGTCTGTGAAAGAGAACTACAGGTGTGAGGGTCAGGAAAGGGCTCTCCACGGAGGTACCCTCGGTCTGGGTCCTGTAGGAGGAGGAGGAGTCAGCAGAGGAAAGGGGAAGAGGAGAGCATTCCGGGCAGAGGAAACTGTGCGAAAGTCCTCATGGGGGAAAAGGAACTGAAGAAACCGAGTGTCACGTTGGTGTAGTGAGCAAGGGGCACTGGGGCACAAGTGAGCTGGAGAAATAGCTTTTAGGCCAGGACAAGGAATTTAGATTTTTTTCTAAGTGCAACAGGAAGCCATATTCAATAGTATCCACTTATTTAAAAATATTCCATTTTTAAGAAGACTTAGGGAAATTGCTAACACACTAAAAGCTCGGGAACTACAACCACATGTCCTATACTCCAGCAACACTCAACCACCCAGTACAACCCTTTCAGTTCTTCTGATTGGATGCCTCCCACCAGCCAATGTGGCAAACTAATAGTCATTTGGTGTATTAGGAATCTGTTGCTGGATAACAAACTACCTTCCTTATTTTCTTGCCATGTGGCCTCTTCATAGACCTACTTGAGTGTCCTCATGACATGGCAGCTGACTTTCCTCAAGTGAGTGATCTGAGTAAGAGAGTAAGAAGGAAACCACAGTGCTGTTGATAACCTAGTCTTGAAAGGAACACACACTGTCACTTCTGTCGTATTCTATTAGTGTCACTAAGACTGAGTCATTAAGTCTAGCCGGCACTCAAGGGGAGGGGTATTAAGTTCTACCTCTTAAAAGGAGGAGTTTCCAAAAATTTGTGGACGAATTTCAAAACCACCACATTCAGTGACCCAACTCAAATGTCATCTCCCATATGAAGTCTTCCTTGATTTTCCTGAGCAGAGCAAGTCACTCTCTTCTCTCAGTTTTTACAGAATTTCATTTCTATCTCTTACAGCTCTTGCCTGGTTTATTGTAATTAGTTTACTTATGTGTCTATCTTTCTCACTAGACTGGAAGCTCCTCAGGCCAAGGGAATGTGTCTTTTTCATCATTTGCATCTTCAATCTGCTCATTAATGAAATTCTCAGATGACCAAGGGACACCACCATCTATCACTCGTGAGATAATATTTTTAAAAGACCCCGTCACACTTAATGCTTTTCTTGCCTCTCTTTTTTCTTGACTTACTCTTTGTATTATATATAGACATATCTTCTCCACTAGATGATAAACTCCAAAAATAAGACTATCTTAGTCATCTGTCTTTTTAAATTCTTCATAGCACCAAAGGCATTGCTCTGCATTATAATAATAAATATCTTTTAAAAAGAACTAAATAAGAGAGGGCCTGACGAGTTCAAAAATCCTTCCAGCTTCTTGGGTAATTGGAATATTTACTGGCTACCTCAGCTCCATGTAAAATCTAATAAAGAAAAATGACCTCAGTTCATAATGCATAAAACATTCAGCATTGTGAAAGACCTCTGAAGTACAAGGGGTCTTCTATTCTGTTTTGTTTGCTTCCTTATTGCTTGGCAGACTCACACTCTAACACTATGAGGCTCCCCTTAGCATTCAGTGGAAAGAACTTGAGAGGAGATCTTTTTATTTTCTTTCTGAGAATGAGAAGCTATATTCGCTCTTACAGTTACAAAGTACCATCCTGTCCTTGGTCATAGTTTATAGAATGTCAGCAATTCAGGTAGTTTTATCTAGATTGAGTTGGCGGCCTGGATGGCCTTGGTTCTGATGAGCAGAAATCCTGTGACATTGGGAGAGGTCTGCTAGGGCGGGTTGCTTTGGCCTTGGCAGAAGTGGTTTGACCAGCCCTGAGCATGTCAGGCTTAGGGTGGGGGAAGGGGGCAAAGAAGTGAGCAGAGGATGGAACTTGGTCTGCACCTCTGCCCCTTTTCACCTTGACTAGGACGTTCTTTCTCATGATTGCTCATTAAAGAATCAAGATTACTGCACATTAAAATTAAAGAAAAATAGTGGAAGAGCCTCCAGCAAAATAGCCAATGCAGCATATCAAAGGGTCACTTTCTTCTCAAAAGGAAAAACTAAATGCATATCAACTCCTTTCCTTTCTGTCTCTGACCTATAAAGACAGAACTGCCTTGACAGGACAAAAATGCCTGCTTTTACTGGACTCTCCTGTTTCTAAGAAGGTGATCCATTCATGCTAAATCAGATAACATGGTAAGCCCGGAGCATGATATCTGGCATCCAGTAGGCTCTCAAACAGCGGTGGTTGCTCTGACGGTTATAACGCTAATGTTGGTTGGGTTCTCTGGTTCTGAGACAACTAAGGTGAAATAAAATCCTGGATGACTTCTCCAGCAGGTTCTGAAGGAAGAGTCATGGTATCTAATGGCCTAGACACATTCACATTTTACTTGTCTCAATTCAATAGCACAGTAAACTTGAAAGAAAGAACTAGGCTTTCAAAGATGTTTGAAAGAGATGCATCCTGGGAAATGTGCCCTCCCCAGGGGAGGAGTATGGCAGGAGGCCTCTTGAGGGAGAGACACCTCCGCCCTTCTAAGAGAGAAGACAGAAGGGTGTTTGTTTCACATAGGACTTGACAGCAAAGATTACTGTTTTCTTTGTTAAACAGATTTCTGAAACATGTTAGTAGCTTGTCTGACTATTGCCCGAAAGGGTGGAGGGTAGAGAATAAAACTGCAAATTGCTGGTGAGTTATTCAGTATTCAAGTTTCGACAAATCTAGAACTCATGCTAACATTATATTTAATTTCAGGTTAAATCTGGAAAATCTAAAATCTTGGTGACAACGAATGAAATGATAAGTGAATTTAAAAATACATGCAGAAAGATCAAGAGTTTAAAAAGAAAATCATTTTGGTTAGTACACTCTCTTCCCTGTGGGTCTCTTTTCTAAGTCAGATGAAAAATGTTTAATCAAATGCCTTTAATTAAAGCTCTGCACACATGGAGAAGCACAAGTGGAGTTTGTTTCACTTAGACAAGAGTGTCCAGTGGTTCAGTTGCTAGAAAATCGACATTTAATAACATGCATTTCTAACAGAGACTCCCATTTTGTTTCAAGTCGTGAAAAAACTGAAGCTTGCTAAAGGGGTAACAGCTGTAAACATCTTGTCTATTTTTTTTTCAGTTTTTATCTCATTCACAGTGATTATTACTGGTGTATTAACTGAGCCGGAGCATATTAAACAGAACTGTCTGGGTGAGATGAGCAGCCTGAGATTCATTTGCTAAGAAACACCAACTAATTTCACCAACTACCCCTAAACCAACCAACCAGAGAATTCATGATAAACACTGCTTGACTTATCAGATGCTGCACTATGAGAAGATGAGAAGAGAGGTGTTGTGTCAGGGGACGAGGCACACTGGGCTGGCAACCAGGGCACTCAGTTCTAGCCCAACTCTCCTGGGAACAATCACTATAAACCAGGACAGGCCATTCTATGGTCTTAACTTCCTTCTCTAGACCTTGAGTGGGTCAACTAGATGGCTGATAATACGTAGCTAATATTTAATGAGTCTTGCACATCTGTACACGGCAAGGTGCCCTGATGTCCAGTGTGATGTGGAGCATGGGCTCCGGAGCAAGGCTGCCTTGGTTCAGAGTGATTGTTGGGAGAGTGACTTCACTGCCCCTTCCTCATCTATGAATGGATATGTAATGGGCCCCACGTTATAGGGCTGTCGTGAGGTCTAAATGTGATAATATACCTAAAGCCCCTAGAAGAGAGTCTGTTGTAAATGTTAGCTGACATTTAATTCTTCAAAAAGTTTCCTTTCCAGATGGATTTCCTGAGTTCAGTGCTTTTGCTTGGTCACCACTCCCAACTGTCTGGAGTGTCCATATGTCCCCTGTGAATATTTTGTGACTTTTATTATCCCGTGGAAGTGTTTGATGGATGTTCTGCATGGATATTAGAGCTCTAATTTTCAAGCTGTGAAAGGAAGTGAACTTGTTGGGGAAAAAAGACTTAGGCTTTAAATACCTCTAATGTCCTTTGATTTTCATCTCGTGTGCAGTGGGTGCTATTTAATGCCTCTATGTGGCATTAAGTACCAGGATCTGAAGATTAAGTATCAGGGTCTGAAGAGTGGTATTAGAAATGCTGCTGATGGCTCCCACAGTTTTACGAGTTGTTAGCCCTTGCCTAGACCCCAACTCAAAGGCATGTATTCATGCACTCATTCATTATTTCACTCACGAGCTTTTATTGAGCACTTACTGTGTATCAGTCACTACAAGATAAATAATACATGGTTCCTCTTTGGAAGAGCTCAGAGCCTAAAGGGGAAGACAATGAAAAAAATTATAAATTACCAAAGTGGTAAGTGCTGTGGCAGGGACAACAACAAAATGCTCTGGGAGCCCAGAGAACAGAGCAACTAATTGTGCCTGGAGGAGCCAGGAAGTGACAACTGAACTGAGCCTTGAATGGCAAATAAGACCTCTGTGTGATTGTGCATGTGTTTATCTGTCTGGGCATGGCAGGGACGGGGAAGAGCAAAAGTGCTGTGAGAGAGGCTGAGGGCTGTTGCGGGCACAATCGATGTCCCTGGGGAAGGATAAGCTTTTCTTAAGTGAACAACCCCATCTAACATCCCACCTTCCTCCAGGGATGAGGGAATTTATATCAGGCATCCTGTATAGGATACCTCAATGTTAAGTCTTGAACTTTAAAGCAGGTGCATAATGATTTCTGAGTCCCCCAAAAGAACCTGGTATACTACAGAGCAGCTAAATTCCTCTTAAAATATAGGTAGTATGTGATGCCATCAAAAATTCCCAAAGTCTTTTTGAGGTAGGCTCGTGAGAAAGGTAAAGAGAATGGATGTTAGAACACAGAAGATAGTTTACCGCAAGGGTTTTAGAAGCCCACAAAATCTGTACAATGAACATTCATACACCAACCACCTAGATTCAACAATTGCTAACTTTTTTCCAATTTATCACATTTGATTCACATGTGGATATGTACGTATATATACATAGGAAACATTTTAAAGAAAATGACCAACATCATGATATTTTATACCGAAATACTTCTAAACACATGCCCCATATTAAGGATGTTTTCCTACATAACTGAACACCAGTCTCACACCTAACAGAATAAACAATAAATCCCTAATTTCTAAGACTGCATCCATATTTATTTTTTCCTGGATGTCCCAAATTATATTTTATAACTCTTTTTTTTAACAAAGCAAATATATATTTTTAATGGGTGGCATAAGAACCTTGGACTTCTCGGACATGGACAAGTCTAATTTCTACTTTAAACTGTATTTTGCACCTCGCCAGATTTCTCTGAAGCCTAAACTATCGCTTAGGCTTGTATAAGTACACACAAATGTGCAAGCAAAATGGGATTATCCTGCTAAGGAAAGCTAAAAAAAGAAGAGCCAGGATTTAGAAAACAGTGACGTTCTAAGAACCTCGTCCCTTCAGGCCAAGTTTCTCAGAAAGGTTGGTCTGCTTTTTTCTAACAGAGAGAATGGAAGGATTAAATTGATCATAAAGCAACAATGCTAACAGGTGATAGTCAACTTTTCTTTTTGACACTCCATGGTGAACTTGGGTTTTTTAATCAGATGTTAGGAAATGGAAAAAGAGAAGCAAGAACATTCTGATTGCTTTTCAAAATCGTTTTCTCACACCTCTCCTCACCATCTCACACCACCCGGGATTCAATCAGGGCTGTGAAAAGTTCTGCCAGACTCCATGCCCCAGACACCAGGCATCCTCCGTTAAGGTGTGTGGCCTGAAGATGCTCTGAGTCCTGAGAACACGAGAAATATCCATTTCTACCAGGAGACCTGAAGCAACTGCTGAAGGGAGATGATTTTTTTTTTTTTTTTTTTTTTTTTGCTGAGGAAGATTAACCTTGAGCTAACATCTCTGTCAATCTTCCTCTATTTTATACGTGAGTTGTTCACACAGCATGGCTGATGAGTGGTGTAGGTTCGAGCCAGGATTCGAACCCACGAACCTGGGCCACCAAAGTGGAGCATGCCGAACTTAACCACTAGGCCATATGGCTGGCCCCAAGAAGACTTAATTATAGTATAACAAAAGGATTTGAGACAAAATGATAAATATTAAAAATTTTTTAAAATTAACTTCAATTTACAGAAAAATTGTAAATGTAGTACCAAGAATTTTGTTCCAGAACTATATGAGAGTAATTTGCCAAACTGATGTGCCATAATCCATAATACTTTACCCTCCTACATAACCACAATACAATCATCAAAATTAGGAAATTAACACTGATAGATGCTACCATCTAACACTCAAATCCCATTCAAGTTTTAGCAATTCTTTTATAGCAAAAAGATTCAATTTGGAATCACACCTTGCCTTTAGTTGTCATGTCTGTTTAATCTTCTCCAATCTGGAGGAATCCCTCTGTCATTACTTGACTTTTATGATCTCAAAACTTTTGAAGAATCTGGACCAGTTGTTTTGTAGAATGCCCCTCAGTTTTGTTTCTGTTTTGTTTTGTTTTGTTTTTTGAGGAAGATTAGCCCTGAGCTGACTACTGCCAATCTTCCTCTTTTTTCTGAGGAAGACTGGCCCTGAGCTAACATCTGTGTCCATCTTCCTCTATTTCATACGTGGGACGCCTACCACAGCATGGCTTTTGCCAAGCGGTGCCATGTCTGCACTCGGGATCCAAACCGGCGAACCCCGGGTCTCCGAGAAGCGGAACGTGCGAACTTAACCACTGCACCACTGGGCTGGCCCTCAGTTTTGTTTTGTCAAATGTTTCCTCATGATCAGATTCAGACTGTGCATCTTTGGCCGGAATATCAGAGACATGATGCTGTGTTCTTCTCATTGCATCTTATCAAGTGGCACACTATTTTAATTTGTTCCATTACTGATAATATTTCACTCTGAATATTTGATTAAGGTGTTAGCTGCCAAGCTGCTTTGATGTAAAGCTACTCTTTTCCCTTTTGTGATTAATTAGTATTGAGTGGGGAGATATTTTGAAATGATGTAAATGTCCCATTCCCAATCAAACTTAGTTTATTCATATATTAATTTATATCATTATCGGCTCTGTTTCTATTTTATTCAGTGGTTTATAATCTGTTACTATCATTATTTATTTGATGATCAGATTGTCCCTGATTTGTCCAACAGCAGTTCCTTCAAACTGAGTCTTATCTCCTTTTGACAAGGCCCCACCATTCCTTGAACATTTCCTTTCTTTCTGATACAAAGCATTTTCCAGAATTATGTTGTACTTTTCAGGCTCAGCCCTGAATCAGCTATTTCTCCAGGGATCCCTCGTTCCTTTCGGTGGAGAATGGTTTCTATAAGGTAGGTGTGCTCCTTGTTCTCGGGGTATGGCTGCTTCCAGGAGCTCTCCCTGGACAGAACTAACCGATATATACATGCATTACTTTCCTATTGCTGCTGTAACAAATTACCACAAACTTAGTGGCTTAAGACAACACAAATTATTACCTTACAGTTCTGCAGGTCAGAAGTCTTAAAATCAAGGTGTCAGCAGGGCTGTGTTCCTGCTGGAGGCTTTGGAAGAGTTCCATTTCCTTGACTTTTCCACCTTCTAGAAGCTGCCTGCATTCCTTAGCTTGCGGCCCCTTCCTCCATTTTCAAGCCAGCAGAATACCGTCTTCAAATCTCTCTCTCTTCCTCTCTGACCTCTGCTTTTGTCATCACATTTCTGCTTCTGCCTCTGACCCTCCCGCCTTCCAGTGTAATCACAAGGACCCTTGTTATTATTTTGGCCCACACAGATAATCCCAGATAATCTTCCCAACTGAAGACACTTAACTTAATCACACCTGAAAAGTCCCTTTTGCCATGGAAGGTAATACATTCACAGATTTGGAGCATTAGGAGGTGGACCTTTGGGGAATGGGGGTCCATTATTCTACATTCCACAACATCTATGTGCGTATACACACATTTATTTATATATCTATATAACTATATTGAAAACCATGAGTTCACCTGGATACCTCCAGTTCCAACCCAACAACTACAGGGTCCATTCCAGGTTTCTCTGTTTCAATATTTGTGACTCCCTTTGCCAACAGTGAGAAACCTGTTCCCATTATCCTCAATGAGTTACTTATTTGATTTACTGCCTCCATGTGACCAGTCTCCTATTCCACTTCTGTCCTCTTAGTCATGGAGGAATGTCCTCCCACTCCGCCTGGACTCTGACACTTCACACCTGGCTGCCCTTCCACAGGGACACCCTCCTCACCCCACTCGACTCTGCCACCCCGAGCCAGGCTGCCCCCTGCAGGAACACTGTCCTCACCCGGCTCAGGCTCTGACACCCCACCCTGAGCAGCCCTCCTGTGTGGACACCCTTCTCACCCAGCTGGGGCCCCGACAGCTGGCTTTGACCGTCAAGACTCTCCTCTTAGGTGCTCTGGCCCACCCACTGGTTTTAGGAGCAAATCGTTGAGAGAGGGAAGGAAAGAGAAAGAAAAGCCCAAGTGACTTATATTTAGGAAGGAGAAAGGGCAGTAAAACCTTGATCGGAACAAGGGTGGGAACTGTGGAATGCTGCGGGGACGGGAGGTGGGGAGTGAGGTGGAGTATACAACAGAGGACTTGAGCCTTGAAGGCATGCTCGTTCCTGGAATTGGCCCCCGTTCTTGGGCCTGTTTGCGTATTTGAGGAGTCGACTCGTATTTTTCTGGGCTGAGAAAGCTGCCACCAGCCTGGAGCCTCATCAAACCACTTTTTATTAAAAACCACCCTTTGGCTCTTATGTTTTTTATGCTGATTAAGAACACTGACTTGGCTGAAGGAACAAGAGGGCTGATTGTTGCTCTGTCTCTTGAAGCAGAAGAGGCTTTTGATCAAGTTGAGTGGGAGTTTATGTTTGAGGTACTTTAAAAAATGAAATTTGGAGATAAGCTTATGAACTGAATTTGAACTTCATTCTAAGTTCATTGAACAAAAATGTTTCAGATCCTTTTAATCTGGAAAAAGCCCGCTGCAATTGCCCTTTTAAACTCTTAGTTTTTTTTTTAAGATAAAGCTCTTTCTTAAATTATTTACCATTTATCTACCTACTGAGATGGGCACTTCAAAAATAAACTGTGAAGCTCAAAGATGTTTGAATTTCTTACTTTCCAAGGGCTGAGCACATTGGCTTGGGTGTCTCTCCCTTCACCCCGGCACCCAGAGGAAAGACACTGTCTGGTGGTGACAAGGAAGGATCAGTTTCTCGGTGGCAATCTGGGGTCGTGCTTGGCTTCACAGCGCGGGACTGTGGGATAGTCACACAGAAAGCAGAAGCTTGTGGGTTCTAATCTCAGTTCCCCCACTGGCGTCTGAGTGCCTTTAGGTGAGTCATTTAATTTCCACATGTTTAGTCTGTCCCCTCCTAGACATGGAGCCAACGATACCCTCATCTGCTCATCTCCTAGAGATGTTGTAAGGGCCGATGGGTGTACAGGGCAGTCAAACGTTGCATATGTGTGTTGAGCTAAGAAAGTAAGACCATGAGCCCAGAGACGTCTTCAAGTCGGAGGTGATCTTTCCCTTCAGGAATGGGCTATGCTTATGGTGCTAGGATTTTTTGGCTATTTCTCTGTTTGTCTTATTAATTCAACTTATGGTATTATTAATTATACACATAATAATATGCTTGGTTCAACACAGATGAAGTCATCCACTTCAATATTTTTTGTGTACTTCCCATGTGCCTGGCTCACTCTCTGTATTAGATTTAAGAACCTAAGTAAAAACAGAATTATGGGAAGATCAGAAAATGTGAAATATTTATGAACAAATTCATGTCTATGGTTCTACTGTTAACTCTGAGGATTCATTTATTTGAAGAGAGGTTTCTCTTTTTATCATAAAACTTATCTGAGGGAAGCTGAGCTTCAGTTTCCTGAGTATTCGTGAAAGACACAGCTGAGTTTTTAACAGGAAGAGCTCCCGTTTGCCAATTTCTCATAGGAGGACAGTGCTCCCGAAGACATGGTATTCCACTTCATTAATTTCCATATAGCTGTTCCCTGCTAAAAATGATATTAACCTAAATGAGGCCCCTTTGCAGTGGCAAGCAGAGAGTAAGAATGAACACCATCAGTGTATCCTCAACACAGGGCAGTTAAGCCAGATTATACACAAACTGAAAACTAAACTAAAAATGATTATTTCATACTCCTGAAAAATCCTCATTTTGCGCACGTGGAAAGAATTTCTTTCCACAGCATATCCCCCACTCCATGCAGATGATCATTGCCCTCAATGACACTACTTTTGAACAGGCTGCAGCAAGAAATCTTAGCGCTTTTATATCAACCAGAGCTGCCATCTAAGTTCAAAATGCCAAGGGAAAAATAAAAAACACAAAATAATATGACACAGACTAGGAACTAAGGGTTTGGCAGCTTTGTTTCCAGTTGTTGGCTTTGGCTCTGGTTAGGGCTTCTGGTTGGCTGCTGTAGGAAAACTTTTGGACTATTTTCGACAGACAGAGCAGGCCACATGAAATTTCTATTATTACTTCAATCTTGGCTGGCTCTGGTGCACAGAATTGGCTGCCATCTGTCCGTCGTCCTGCAGCGTGTCACTGCTGAGCGATGCACGGGGACCTCCCACAGAGCCTGCTTCAGGATCATTACCTCTTAGAGAGGAGACCATCTCCAGTAAGGTCTTCTCAATACTGTAGCTGCTGATGTTTCTGGAGGAGAACCAAGCTCAACCCAATTTTTATTTTCTAAATCTTTGTCATTATTAACTGTGTCAAAATCTAAGGTACCAACCAGCTCTTAAGTCAGAAACCAGAAAAAATTCTATAGGATTACAACACTTAAGATTTGCGTGTATTTCTAAATATGTATCCAAGAACCAGGGAGAATGTCATCAATTCTCTAGGCAACTCCCACATGGAGAGCCTGGGTTTGCTCCCCAAACCTTATTTGCTCCTTCTTGGTTAAGGCGGAAGGAGGAGGCAGTTTAAAGGACCTACCTGGGATTTAAACAGAACCCGCAAAACTTCCAGTGTTTAAAAGTAATAATTCCTATGTCTTTACATGTAGTGACCTCAGCACTGAAGAAATTCCAGGGGGCTGTGGTCTCACTCGTTGATGTTCACATTTCCTGGCCTCACACACAAGAAGAAAGACTACCTGGAAGAAAGAAAGTCCATTTCAGTAGACTTCGGACCATGTGGAGTCCACTCTGTGGTGTGCCAGAAAGTTGAGGTTGACTGATTTATGTTTTTGCTGAGAATCCTGAGTTTTAGGAAAATGGAATTCAAGCTGAGGGGGCAGCTTTACTTTTGCAATGGAGTTTTGTTTCTTTGTGCTCAAATCCCATTGCCTTGGGAACCATCAAAAATGGGAGAATGATGGGGCCGGCCCTGTGGCCAGTGGTTAAGTTTGGTGCGCTCCACTTCAGTGGCCCAGGTTCACCAGGCACAGACCTACACCGCTCATCGGTGGCCAAGCGGTGGTGGCTACCCGCATATGAAACAGAGGAAGATTGGCACAGATGTCAGCTCAGGGTGAATCCTCCTGAAGCAAAAAGTGGAGGATTGGCAACAGATGTTAGTCAGGGTGAATCTTCCTCAGCAAACAAAAAGGAAGAATGATGATGAGAGATGGAACATCTTTCTCCAGATTGGTTGATAGAAAAATTGGGCCAAGAAGGAACTAAGATTGTAGAGTGTTCTAATTTTGCCACCGATTCACTAGTTCAGTAACCTGAGGAGATTATCTTTGTTGGTTCACAACTCAACCTCCCTCTCTGTAAAATTAGGACACTGATGTTCCTTACATAGGTAGTATGGCAAGAGGGTTGAGAGCATGAGTCTGGGGGGCAGAGTGCCTTGTTTGAACTCTAACTCCATCACTTCTAACTGTGCGACTTTGGGCAAGTTATTTGACACACCCTTGAGCCTCAGTTTCCTCATCTAAAGTGAGGATGACAATAGTGCCTACTTTTTAGAACTGTTGTGAGGAATACATGTCATGATATAGCTAAAATGCCTGCACGCAGTACCCACTCAGTGTTAGTGTTAGTGTTGTTTTACTTCTCTGGAGCTCATATTGGTATTATTATTATAACCTAACTGGAGATACTGAGGTAGTACAAAGAAGTAAAGAAATAAGCACAAATAGAAGTTCACCTTGAGTCTACTTTTTTTTTCTTTAACAAGGCATTTTGTACAAGAACCAAGATTTCAAGAACTTTTGCAAATGTGGATTAACTGGAAATGTTTCACAACCTATCTACACATGATGTCAGCGAAAATTTAAGGAACAAGCAGAGTGATGCTGGGACAAGGAGCAGAGTGGGAGGTCCCTACCTCTGTCATCACATCCAGGGGTAGGCCAAGGCATTGGCAGGATCTCCAGCAATATCCTCATAACAATTACTTTAGGTGGAATTTGGATTTTAGAAACATTAGTTAGTTACTCGGGTGAGGTGAGCACGCTGTCACTCCAGGGGCTGGGTTAATTGCATTGCAAATAAACAAACGCTTAAAGATGATGCATTCTGAAGCGTTCACTTACAGCAAAAGGCAAGCCCAAAGCCGTAGAGATGAGGCAAGAAGTCAGGAGAAACCTGGATCTCATTTAGGTTTTGTCTTTCCTGAGCTGGCTCTTCTCCATCTATTCAGGCTTATTTTCTGCTTTTCCTCAACATACCCTCTTCATTCTCTTCAGCTCTGCTTCCCATGGACCCATAGCTATGATATGCTCAGCTTTTACTCATGTTGGCCCTCTTAGAAAGCTTCCCTTTCTCATCTTCTTTTTCATATTTTACTCATCGTTTATGGCCTAAAGCACCTGCTTTCCTCTCTGTACGTCTCTCCCTTGCTATGCTGCTTTCATGATTTCTCTCAGCATCTGGAAGAATTATATAGTCAAAAGGCTTCCATTTCCTTGCTATCCCTGCAGCACCAGGTCCCTGCAAGTGATTAATGCATGCTTTCTTTATGGCCCTCGGGGCACATTTATTGAAGGCCTGTGATGTGGCACATCTGTGCTAGCAGCAAAATATTATAAGTGGATATTATTCCTATTTCATAGATTTTTTAAAAATGAGACTTTAAGATATTGTTATTTGCTCAAAGCCCCACAGCTAGTAAGTGACAAGGATGGAATTTAAATTTGAGTCTATCCTTTTTCCACGTTTCTGTAGAGAATATTGTGTGCTGAATGAGAACAAGTCACGGTGAGTGGGTAGGAGGGAAGGGAAAGGTTACTTAGAAAATCTAGAGATGAGCTTGACAGAATTGGTTACCGGATTTAGTGAGCAGTTGGGTGGGGGTGAGGTGGGCAGAGTGTTCAGGACTGAGGACACAAAAGGATGAGAGGCCAAAGGAATGCTCATGGAAGACGAGAGGGAAAGGGCTTCAAAGGTGGGCAAGGGCCATATCTCTCTGACCTCCTCTCTTGTGGGGAGACTTGTTGAAGCTTGGTCTGAGTGCTGGCCAGAGGCCTGGTGCCAGGGTGAGAGTTTCCCCAAACAGC
Organism: Equus quagga; assembly: GCF_021613505.1. NCBI lineage: Eukaryota > Metazoa > Chordata > Mammalia > Perissodactyla > Equidae > Equus > Equus quagga. The sequence goes on along the minus strand of NC_060277.1, from coordinate 43,284,538 downwards.
AAAGTGAGAGAACTACAGGATGAATGCAAGCTCTGCCCTTAGGAGGAGAGAAGGCCAAATTGGACTGCTCCTTCAGTCATTGAACTCAGGCACTGAGAGTGGGGCCAGAACTTGGAGACAAAGCTGAATTTCAAAAGCTAGGTGGACCCTAGAATGAAGTGGAGAGTCAAGAGTAAGTATGGGGGCAGGGCTTGGATCTTAGGCACATTTGATGAATAGAGCTGGTAGGCGGGGGCTTCTCTGAAATAGCTTCAAGGGGCAAGGGTAGACCTAGGTGGCTTGCAGGCACAGGATCTAGGAAAAGAAGATAACGAAGGGCCTTAGATGATCGCAGTAAGGGGTAGAGTCTTTAAAAAGATCTCTCATCCCTCTAACCTCAGAGTAAGTTGTCAAGGGTGGCGGATGGAAGGATGGAGTGGGACTGTTGGTGGCAGAATCTGTTAAGGGCCTCCATAGAGTTGATTCATTGGGAGCAGCAGAGATATGGGTAGAATGCCCTATCCCCAAAAACTCAGTTACTGTGGAGTGAAATGTGTCTGGGAGGAGCTACACTGGGTTCTCTGGAAGTCTCATGCTGTCTGTGGGAGGGCTTCTACATGGAGGCTGAGGTGTGTTTTGGAGGTTTGTGATTCCCTTCCTTTCAAGAATATTCATCTGTTCATTTATTGACTAATTATCTGTTGAGCACATAACATTGCGCTAGGTACCACTCTGGGCACTGGGAACAGTGGGGGCCAAGGCATTATAGTGGAGGAGATAGACACAGAAGAAATAAACACACAATTAAGGTATAAATATGGAAAGTGAGTGCTATGAGAGACATGATAAGAGGGTCTGACTTAGATCAGGATGAGTAGACAGGCCTCTCTGAGGAACTGATATTTAAGCTGAGATGTGATGGATGCACAGGAGTGAATGAGGCAAAGCCTGAGGGAAGAGCATTCCAGGCCAAGATAATGTGAGCAAAATCTTTGAGGTAGAAAAGAACTTGAAGTTTCAAGAGAAATCAAGAAAGTCAGTGTATTGTTGGAATTCAGTGAGCAAAGAAGTGGGGGCTAGAGAAGCAGACAGGGGCCTGGCTCTGCAAGGCTTCAGAGCCCAGGTTAGGGATTTCAGATTTTGTCTTCTATTCGAAGAGAAGCCATTAGAGAGAGTTAAACAGGGGAATGACATAAAGAGTGGATGTTTTCGAATGTGTAAAGATACACACACTGCTATGTTCACAATAGCCAAGGCTTGGAAGCAACCTAGGTGTCCAACAAGGTATGAATGGATAAAGAAGATGTGGTATTTATACACAATGGACTACTACTCAGCCATAAGAAATGACAAAATCTGGCCATTTGTGACAACATGGATGGACCTTGAGGGTATTATGCTAAGTGAAATAAATCAGAGGGAGAAAGTCAAACACTGTATGATCTCACTCATAAGTAGAAGATAAAAACAACAACAAACAATCACATAGAGACAGAGGTTGGATCGGTGGTTACCAGAGGGGAAGCGGGGAGGAAGGAGGGTGAAAGGAGTGATAGGCACATGTGTGTGGTGATGGACTGTAATTAGTCTTTGGATGGTGAACATGATGTAGTCTACACAGGAACTGAAATCTAAAGATGTACACCTGAAATTTATATAACGTTATAAACCAATGTTACTGCAATAAAAGAAAAAGAAAAACAAAGAGTGGATGTTTTAGCTCTGACTGCTGTGTGTAGAGTGGATTGGAGAGGTGCAAATGGGGAGACCAATTTAGAGGCTATGCAGAAGTCCAGGCAAGATATGACCACATCCAGAAAGGGTGGTAGCAGTGACAATGAAGAGATGACAGTAGATGTCGGGTATACAGTATTTTCAAGATAGAATCTGCAGGGCATCATGATACCCTATAATCTCTGAAAGTGAACCAACTCTTCAAAATTACATGGAACGTAGTGAATCTATAACTGTAAACTTTCTTTTGATGCCAAAGTTTCAGTGAAGATGCTGAATATGCTCGTATTCTTTCCAACATCTACTAAGAAAGAAAGCACATTGTGTATCTTCTCCTGATGATCCCAGAAAGTCAGCACATTAGGTTATGAGCAGTCAAGTCTGGCGGAGTTGTGTGCTTTACTAATGTTCTCTTAGTTGCAGTCATTAATCTCTTGTCTGCTCCAGTTATATTTGTTTGTACAAGACTGCACGCTAGATGAATTTCGCCGGATATGCGTCTCCTTGGTGAGAGAGTCACAAAGGGACAGTGGGGATGTTATATGAGCTGATATCAAGACAATACACACAGCACAGGGCAGACAGAGGCTGTACCCCTCCAGGATTGCCTGATGCTGCATGAATCCACTTGTGTTTTCCTTAGAAAAATACTATTTCTTTCTGGCAGAGTAGCTTACTGGTATTTATTTGAAAATTTAGCTAATGATAACATAATCATACAAATATACAAATGGCCTAAGACTTCAAAGGGTCTAAAAAGAAGATATAAAGGAGAGATCTATAAAGAACTTCAATTTGCTAAACCTGGACAGAGAAGTCTCATGGGTGAAATTTTCTGTTATAAATGTGTTTGTGTTGAGGTTGTGTTTTTGAGGATGTAGAAAAAAGTATAAAGCAACAACAAAATAACCTTTTTTTCTTTCCAGTCACCTCTCCCCACCCACTTATAATCCAGGAAAACAGTTTAAAAGGAAGAGCCAGAGGGAGGGCAACACTACCCCCTCTTTCTCCTCCTGCTGCTGTCTTCCTTACTCTCTCAAAGCATCAGGGTCTTCAAAAGAACTGCTGGAGGATCAGTCCTGTGGGAGTCTCTCGGAGATGCTGTATGCGAGAACATTGCACATTTCACTAATCTGGAGTGTTGAGATGGCAGCAGCGGGCAAGTGGGAGGAATTCTAACAAACTAGGAAAGATAAATATCTCTGCCTTGTCCTTTGGAGACTGAAGTCAAGGATCTGGAAGTAGGACACCAAAGTGAACACATCAGAATGATGAACAGGGCCCGAGGGAAACTTGAATGTCCCTGCAAGAGAGACAGGGCCTGGGTTTTGAGGTCTCTTTCCTGAGAGCTCCAAATAGAACAGGAGTTAAGAGAGACTGAAGAAGATTGGGACATGGAGCCAGGAGAAGTAAGCATCATCAATTCACAGCTGGGAGGTGTCCATTTTTCTCAGTCTTCGTGGGTCTGAATGGTTCTACCTACCTGATGAAGGGGGTGAATCAGCCTCCCATGAGATATCTTTTTCTAAGCTAGAAATCAAAGTACCTGTTCTAATTACCATTGAATAATGAAGAGCTCAGTGGAACTGACATTAAAATACAATTTATTGTGAGTGAACCATCCAAGGGCCTTCAGTATCATTTTTCTTTTTTTTTTTGGCTTGAGGAAGATTCGGCCTGAGCTAACATCTGTGCCAATCTTCCTCTGTTTTATATGTGGGTTACCACCACAGCTTGGCTGATGAGTGTTATAGGTCCACACCCAGGAACCGAACCTAGGCCACCGAGGTGGAGTGCACCAAACTTAACCACTAGGCCATGGGGCCTTCCCCTCAGTATCATTTTTAATAAAAAGAAAAATTAGCCCTTTCTTGTTCAGTCTGATGTAACAGAAGGAGAGTCTAGTCTTTCTAGTTAGAAAAATCTTGGTTTACGTTTATCAACTGTGTGAACTTGAACAAGTTCCTGCTAGAATATAAGATCCATTAGCTCAAATTCACCAATAAACCAGCATGTAGTAGGCACTCAATAAGTATTTGCTAACTGAATGAACTCATTTGCACTTCCAAATCTTGGTTTCCTCATATTAAAGAGGGAAATATAATACCTCAAATGGTTGTCATGAAGATAATGGATGATGTATTGTAAAATACCTGACCAGAGAAGACAGTCTGGTTAGAGAGAACCTTGAAATAAGTTATTTCTGTCTCCAGGCATGCTTTGTTCTTGTCTCTTTCTCTTTCAGGTTTTATATTTGGCTTGCTCTTACCAGTTTGCTTATGAACCTTTTATCCTTCTGTCCTAGCACCACCAGCAGATAGATTTCAACTCTATTGGAGAATGTAGGCAGTTCTTCATTGAAAACTATTAACCAGAAACCAGAATCCTTCCATATATGCTGCCGTTGGGCAAGTTCTTAATGATACGCTAAAAGAATATTTCTGTATAAATATAGTGTGCTGATCTTTGGGGACTTTTAGCCCATATAAACAAACGCTTTTGAACAAACAAGATCCTTCAGCCAAGTCCTTTTATCTCCATGACCGCCTCTCCCGATAGTTTCTGTTTTCTGGCCACCGTAAGTTGTTCTCTATTCTTGAATAAACCACATTCTTTCTGGACCTCTAATCTTCACATGTCTGTTTCCTCTGCCTAGACTTCCCATCACCCCACCCCAGACTTTATGTCTCATGTTAAATGTCACATCCTCAAAGATGCCTTTTCTAATCTTGCAGACTAACTTGAGCCTCTCACTGTAAGATCCCGTAGTACCTGTGCTTCCTCTTTCATAGTACTAATGACGCCTACCATTACTTCATGACTGTTTCCCACTACATTATGAGCCTCGCGATGGCAGAATCTGCTTTGTTCACCATCACCTCCTCGGTGGCACAAAATAAACACTCCAAAATTTGTCTTGAATTGAAAGTAAACAAACTAAACCAAAGATTCAGAAAGATTTCAGCACCTGAAGGGATCTCAAAGGTATAGTGATCATATTTCCTCAAACAAAAGGCAAAAAGTTGTGTCTGGTAAGGGATTTTGTTTTTGATTTGTTAGATTGTTTATATGAAAATTCTAATAAAACTGAAAATCAAAGAATCTTTAGTTGTATATTTAATAATTTGTCTTTATCAAAAACATTAAAATTACTTGACATTATGATGATCAAGAAATATCAGTTATGAATGCTTCTTACACCTACAGTAATCTAGAGTTCAATAAAATAAAAGCCTATGTAGTGGGTTCATGTTTTTGAAATACTAACTGAGATATTTTTCATTCTGGTAATTCCTAGTTGTTCCACATTGCCTCACAGCCCTTGATTCTAGAGCCAAACAGCCTGGACTCAAATCCGGTTTCCACCACTTAGTTCTTATTGATTTCAGGCATGTTATGTAAACTTTCTGTGCCATATTTTCTTTGTCTGTAATCTGGGATAATATTAGTAGCTGTATAACAGGATTATTTTGAAGATTAACTGAGATAAAATATAAAATTATTAGAATGATGCTTGGCACGTAGTTCTCAATACACGTTATGTTATTATTATTATTATCATGCAGAGAGAGCAGGCACAGCTGAAAACAAAATAGTCATTGCTTAGCTTTGCATTTTAAAATGCTTTTAAGAATCTGTAATAGAGTGACATCAGCAGAAATGGCAGAGCAAAGACCTCCGAATATTCCATGAAAGCAACAAGAAAACTGGCAAAAGATAATCAGGATCAACTTTTTCAGAACTCTGGAAATTAATCAAAGGCTTGCAGCACTCCAGGGAGAAATTACTCGGGAAAGCAGCTGAATCCACTAAGAACAGTGAGCATTGTAGCATTTTAACTTGCCCTATTCCCACACTCAACTCTCCAGATCCATGGTAGCCTCAAAATCAATGGCCCACAATCAAGGTGAAAACCAGCAGTGTGGTAGCCACTGGAGAGGGCAGAATGGGGTTGTAGCTCCTTCAAAGCCTCATTCCCAGAGAATAGTCATGATTTGACCTGTATGACTGTTCTCTGGAAAACTCATTTTAAGACTGTCTGAATCTAACTCAGAGCTCATCCACTGCCACTGCAAAGGACCCCTTCCCCTGAGATGGGTGATTGTTGAAAACATTTAGAGGCATTTGTTTAACTTTGTGGCTGCCTGAGGTGGTGGATAACTGTTAGGGCAAACAATAGGTTAACCAAAATGATTAAAAGGAAAAAGTTGAGGAGTGAGAGGTCTACTGGGGCTTTGAAAAGCTCTGGCATATTTCTGGGACTTTAGAAGGCCACGCGCACGTGTAGGGCTCTGTGCATGCCGAGACCTGTGTATATTTGGGAAAGACTTGAGAAAGTCTTAAGCTCTCACCTCTGACTGACTTCGAGGCTCCACAGAAAGTGAAAGCTAAGGCTAAGTCGTCAATTGTCTGACTAAGTATTGAAGGCATGCCCCAACACATACATAGAGCCCTTCAGTAAAGACTGGGAAACTTGTTGGTTCCCAACCGTTAAGGTTACAAATGTCCAGTCACTAGCTGCTAGTAAGCTAACTGAGCAGAGACTTCAGTAGCCACACATGAAAATAGTATAGACTTTCCAAGTTAGTTCGGAAAAGTCACCAAACAAACAACAACAAACCCTGAGCAGAGGGCAGAATTTGACTTCCAGAGTTGCCACATTATATTATTTTAAATGTCTAGTTTTCAACAAAAATTATAGACTTTCAAATAAAAAGAAAGTATGGCCCATACATAGGGGAAAAAAAATCGATAGAAACTGTCCCTGATGAAGCTCAGACATTGAACTTACAAGATAGAGACTTTAAATCAGCTATTTTAAATATGTTCAGAGAACTATCGGGAATCATAGCCAAAGAACTGAAGGAAAGAAGGAGAATGATGGCTCACCAAGTCTAGAATACTGATAAAGAGATAAAAATTATAAAAAAGAACCAAATAGAATTTCCAGATTTTACATGTTTAATAACTGAAATGAAAAATTCACTAGAGGGACTCAACAACAGATTTGAGCAAGTAGAAGAAAGAATCAGCAAACTTGAAGATAAATCAATTGAGAATATCCAGATTGAGGAACAGAAAGAAAAAAAGAACAAAGAAAAATGAGCAGAGCTTCAGAGCCCTGTGTGATAACGTCAGGTTAACATATGTATAATGGGAGTCCCAGAAGGAGAGGAGAGAGAGTGGGGGGAGCAGGAAGAATACTTGAAATCTCTGAAAACTCTCCCAATTTAATGAAAAGTCTATAACAGAGATGATAGACTGAGAACTAAAGAGCTTTTGGTTTGCTAGAGCCAGGGTTTAGGGGGAAGGAAGTCACCTCCACCCCCACCCCACCATTTTTATTTAAGGCATACCATTTACACGTCATATGAGGAGACATACATAATGATGTCAGGAATTTCCAGACAGACAGAGAGGAGGTAGAACCCATTCTGGGCTAACTGGAGGAGGTCAGAGCATTTGAAGAGGAAAATTGGAGTTGAGACATTAGTGTGGGACTTTGCACTTTGCACCCTCTCTCTCAAGGTAAAAATTCTGGTTAGTTATGGATGGAAGTCTCAGATAAGTCCAGGGATTCCTCAATCCATCTGGAGCTCTAGGAAGTGTGCCCTAGGTCAATCTGTGGGTCACAATAGTGAACAAAAGGAAATGTAGTGTGTTTAGGTAGAGAGGGTGTGAGAGAGATAGCTTGCTTATCTTATCCTTCTCTATATCCCTCAGTCCATGGGGTTGGGACAGATCTGAAAATTATTTTGCATGTCTTAGTGAGACCTGAATGAGGTTCATAACTGAGGGTGGGTGTGTCTATCAGAGGGTCACCATGGTATGGAAGACGGGAACCCAGAATAGAGATCATGGGAGAACAGTTCAGCAAAGGATGGGAGGAGAGATGTGGCTAAGTGCTGGAGGATCTGCAGAGTGATTAAGAGCTGGTTTGGGAGTGATCACCATGCACCCAGGCTGTCTTGGAGTGCCAAAGTAGCAAACAGGATGACTTTGCTCTAACAGATAACTCCGGCCTGATTTTGGTCACAATCACAGTGGAAACAGAGGCTGCTGCTGGAGACGTAGTGAAACTGATACAGAACCTGATAGCAGTTTCCCTACGTTAAATCCAAAATGTACAGGGTTAAAACCAAAACACTCATTCCCTGCTTGCTCTCTGGCTTCCTGGCTCCAGAATCCACCATCCTCCATGGAAACAGACACCGCCAAGGACAAGCACCTGGATTCATTATCTCCTCCCAGCAAAGAGATACAGGCTGGTGGGAAAGCTGCAACCCGCAAGGCCATATGCTCCCCCTCCCCTACCTAAAACCCCAAATAAAAACCCTTCCTTTTAGCTTTTTGGGGAATTTGAGATTTCAGTGTTAGCTGCCCCCTCTCCTTGCTCAGTGCTGTGCAATAATAAAATTCCTACCTCCTTCCACTCCCCCAGTGTCAGAGATAGGCTTGCTGTGCAACAGGTGAGCAAACTCACTTCAGGTGTGATATCAAAACAAGCCACACCTCAGGAAGGCCAGTGAGGACAGAGATGACGCATGGACCAATGTCCTCCTCTGATGCCATTATGATATGTAATCTCCCCTGGAACTTAGATTATTCTGGAAGAAGAGAAGAAAGAAAAGAGAAAGGAAGAGAAACTTAAGAGACTACATTTTAAGATGGAAGTGACTTAAGTCTCTCGAATTGGCACAACTAAGTGTTCTGCTATCCGAGAAGATGAGATCTGGAGAGCTAAATTTAATTTCAGCCATAGACAAAGAAAATTTGCACATCTGGACTCTTGTACTGTGAAAATGTATTCCCACTCTACCTATTTAGATTGTTCCTCATTTAATTCCAAATTATACATATTTTGCATTATATAGGCATTCAGTTGTGTAAGTTAAATACTCTGCAAAAAAGGGGAAATATTCTTTGACTAATGTGGGAGAGTCCACCCACCATTCCACTCAGTGAGCATATGTTCCTGAGTGAATGTGAGCTGAGACATGTGAATAAGCCATTCTCTAGCTCTGCTCAATGCCCAAGGGCTTGTCATAGAGTGAAAATCTCACCAAACTGAGCATGATTGTATTGCTAAAGATACTTAAATTTTACAACCCCAAATGCATGTCAGTTATTTCATCTGGTGCTCAACTCAAGAGACAACAATCTGTTCCAGCAATGGAGCAAACACTGTCCCTGTGGAGTTTACTGAGAGAGTAATGGTCTCCAGCACAGAACCCTCCTAAGGGGCTGTCAAGGAGAATCTGCCTACATGTGCCTTCTCTGTATGTGCTAATATTTGAACTTAACCTTGAGGTAAGGTAAGACTTCATTGTAGATTCAAGTTTTTGGCTGAATTTCCCGAGAACAGCTCTAGACACACTGCCTTTAAAGAGCTTACAGTGGCTTTATGTTTGTGGGTTAACTTTTCTTTAATAGCCTCCCAGATCAAGTTAAATTAATGTTTACCTTTCTCAAAATGTTGGGATGATCACCCCAAATTAAGTTCAAATATGGTAGTTTAATATCTTCTTGTAACAAAGTACTAATGTTTGAGGAAAATGATTGCCTTGTGGATTTAGTTTTATATATACTGGGGTCTCTCAATGATGAACAAACATTTGGAGCCAAGCGGAATTCGCCGCTGAGTTAAAGCATTCAGCTAACTCAGCACAGTTGCCAAGGCCTTGGGCAATGATCCTGAAATGGGAGCCATCGCAAGTGGGGCCCTGTTTCTAACTCTCCACAGACTCTAGAGTATATCTGGGCATTTTTCCCTTTTCTATTGGTCAAAAAGTCAAAAAGGGGAATTCAACATTGACTTTTTTTTTTTTTTGGCTATTTAGGAAGTCTTTGTTTAAATCTGAATTCGTATTTTTTCAAGAGTAAATACATGTATGTAGTTTTAAAATACAGTAGTATTACTGGACTCCGTCTGTCTGCATCTCCTAATTCTCTTTTTTAAGAGGTGAAAACTTTCAAATACCTTCAAAAATATCTAAAAGAAGCTAGCAATTTTCTGGCATTTATTTCTATGTTTCTAAATAATGTATTTACACTGCTATTACGTTTTTTTACTTTTGATCTTATCTATAGACGTCCTACTGTGGAAAGTGAGGATTTAGCTTTCTTACCACCCACTCCGCCCCAGTACACACACGAGACCCATGGAGAGCCATAGTTGTAGAGAGGTCACCAGACAGGAGCTGTGGCCTACAGGTCAAGGAATATAGCTGCTGCCAAAATGCCAAGGCCTGGAGGTGAGGGTGGGGTTGAGGGTGGAACCACCCAATCTTAATTTCTTGCTGTGGGAGACATCTCAACTAGAAGCCAGAGGACAAAGGGGTGGAGTCATACAGTCTAGAGAGGTCAGCTGCCTGAAACCAACAGGGAGAGAGAGCAGAGAACAGCTAGCACATACAATTTTTCGTTTTCCCCGAAGTTGACAATTGCCTCGCTTTTTTTTTTGGCTGTTGTTTGTTTGCTAAGTTTTCTATTGCACTGTAGAAACAAAAACTGATAATTTGCCCTGATTCTAAAATGACTAAACACTTTTCATCCAGAGACAATCCAAAAATCACAGAACCTGTCAGGTTCTGGTCCTCCAAACAGTAAAACTTTGAATATTTCTTGTAAACCTGAACTCCCCAACAAAAACAATTTTATCTCTGATTTTTACCATGTGGCTGTCTGAAGATAAGTCATGACCTTTTGTGAGTAACATAATGATGTGAGAAAATTGTTTTTCCATCACGAGCAGATTAATGTAAACTTGGTAGCTTGGTAATTTTGTGTTTTTATTTCCTTTAAAAACTTGTGTTTTTAATTTTGTGAGCCAGTCCTCATGGGTCTGACTTCCCTGTTGTCTTTGCAGATAATGTTTTTCTTTCCTTTTCTAAATGCTTCTGTCTCCAAGGCTTCTTTTGACATTACCTATCAGTAATTCATCCAGAAACTTGCTGACAGAAATGAAAGTTTCTCCCCAATGTTTAGCACATTGGGTATTCAATCAGTTGCTGCCCTTGGAATCTGTCTGGTTCAGCCTCTCCAGAAAGTACATGACAGTCTTTTGCCTGGGTAGGGACAGAGTGATTTTTGGTGGCACAGGAAGGAGGGAAATGATGGGGGAAAGGGGATCAGGTGTTCTGAATCTTCCCTATACAGACATAAAATGGTCGTGTTTTCTGCCTCACCCCTCTGCTTGCCTTCAGCATTTCCTGGTGTCTTCAATTTCCAAGGCTCTCAGCGATGCTGATCATCAGCTCCCTCTCTGCCTTCTTGAAACTGTACATTTCAGTTTTTTCCACTTTCCACTCTGCGAAATCAGTTACTACTTATCTGCTTGTATCCTAGCGTCCAACATTTGTGTTGATCTCTAGTCTGCTTTCATTTTCTCTCTCATTCTCTTTGTTCCCGGGGCCCTTTTCTGTTCTTTTACTTTCGTTTGGTGACATTTTGGCAGACAGAGGAGTAAAATACATGTGTTCAATTAGCTATATTTAAGAAGATGTCAGAACTGCTTCTTTGGGGCACAAAAATGCTAAATTCCAGGATTCAGCATTCTTCCACACACAAGTATTTCTGGTTCGAATCAATTTGTCATTGATTTATCAAATATAACAGTTTTGAACACTTCTTGTGTGTACCTTACATCTTTTTGGCTCCATCTCTTACTCTTACTTAGTTCCCTGCAGGTTTAGACTAGCTGCTTGCAGCTTTATTCTGATTGTGCCTTATCTCAGCCTCTGGTTCCTGCCCTAGAGCTTCTCTGATGCTGATGGGGTACACCCACAGAGTCTCTGGGTCCTCATGCATGAGAAAACAGGAAGTCCAGAAGAGTTAATATCCATGGGGTCATCCTTGACCAGTGGGTGATGGGAGCGATGACTGAATGCTTCCTTCTTTTGTACTTGGCAAAGAGTTCTGAGATGTTGCTCAGGAGATTTCACTCCTCCTGTTCCTCTATCCTGCTCATTAGGATCACTTCCTGAATAACTCTCTGCACAGACTTTGTTTTGGGTTCATCTCTTGGGGAAACTTGGGATAAGACCGTTAGATCAGAAATGCCACTAGAAAGCTGGCCCTCACGGGATTTTAGAGCTCCGTCACTCACCAGTCAGATGGCAATGAGAACTCTATTGCTGATAGTAGGTGGATGGCAATTAACCCTGGCATGTAATCATATCACAATTACTAAGACTCATCCATGGTGAATTGGGATGCGTTAACAGTAGAAGGGGAAGCACTAAGTTTTGTAGTGGTTATGCACTTCAATGGTACAGGAGAAATGATAGTTATAAAGACTGCAGAATGGTTTAGCTTTTATGGATTGCTTTGGAAGCCTTGAGAAAAGAATAAGATAGGTGTAGGTCAGCCAACTATTAACTCAAGGCAGAAGGCCTCCAATGCATAATTTAAGGAGACTTTTGTCTCCTGTAGTTGCAGGGCATACTGTGATGAAATTAGGACCAGGATTTAATTGTAAGGGAGGCAGAATTACAGAGGAGGCTAAATGCACAACTTTTGCAGATGTCCTATATCAAAGTCAGGATCCTGATGGGAAATAATTGTGACTCTGAGACCTAGGATGGTGATATTAGGGTGAACAAGCCTGAGAATCTGGAATCTTTCACCCTCTTAAACTTCTGCATTGGCAAAAAACATCCCCCTTCTTGCTAAAGAGAGGAGTCCTCACTTACTTGAAAACTATGCAGTTAGCTTACCTGATGCAGGTGTGCTCATTCTCAGCGAGATCTACGTCTGCAGGCTAGTAACAAGGGTCAGGCATGAGAACAGCCGGGCATGGAAGTGTAGTCCTTGCTCCAGGAGAAAAGAGCTTATGCGCTGGAATTGCTGGACCTAATTAATACTTATCAGCAGGAACTAGGGAAACATGTGAGGGGATTAGATCATGGAGGGAAGAATGTAAGTCGGGAGAGGGGAGAGTTTATTGAGGTCTTAAAAATTTGGCATTTCAATGTCGTACAAAGGACACAGAGAGCTGTCTAAAAAGTCTGTTCAATGCCTCCTTGAACCAAAGCTGGATACAATGATGATCTAAAGTAAATGAGGTGAAGATACTGAACTGCCTTGGCATAACATTGAAGAATGGATTAGAAAGTCAGGGAAAACCCCAAAAAAGCCACCACCTGAGGGTCTTGAGAAGATTCCCTTTATTAAGACAATAAGTAATTCATTGGTGACAGGAGACCCATCTTTGAGAAACTCAATTGTGGTCATCCACTGTAGGCCATATTGGCATGGAATTGCATCTTATAATATCAGTGGAGATGATGGAATTCCAGAATGGTAGAGGTCATATGATGGTACTTGACTATCAGAGCGAAAAGGGCACTTAACTATCAAAGGAAAGCAAGACCAGAGTAGCAATCAGGTTGCCCTGACCTGCAGCTATCTCTGATGATAGCCTAATAGAGCATGGCATTCTTAGAGATGAGATAGTTAGATAGCTAATTAGGATGTCACTCAACTTGCTAATATAAAAAAGAATTGAGAGCTGATAAGTAGAAGGCTAATTTTAGCTACTGCAAAAGAAAATTGGTACCTCACCTAGTCTCCAAATTTCAGTCAATTCACAGATCTAGACCCTTTTGTTTGAAGGGGAAGCCAGGTCCTTTTGATGAAGGATCTTATAATGCAGCACAAGTGTATAAGTAAATATTTTTTCCTCTCCTTCCCTGGAGGGACCTGTAGACATTTGCCAGGGTAATTCTATACTGGGAAAAAATGGAATACTCAGATTCCAAGAATGATAGTTATGGGATCCAAGTTAACTCTGATACAGGGAAGGCCAACACTGTCATGGATCTCTAGATAGAGTGGGTGCTTTTGGAGGTCATGTGTTCAATGGAGTTCTGTACCAAGTCTATCTCCCAGTGGGTCCAATGGGTCTGTGAACTCATCTTCTTGTTATTTCCCAGTCCCTGGGGGTGAAATAGCTATCCTTAACACTGAAAAAATCCTCACATTCGTGCCCTAACCAGTAGGGTGATGGCCTTTAGAGCAGGGAAGGCCAAGTAGAAGCTTCTGAAATAATTCCTCCCCACTGTTCTGCTCCATCAGCCAAGATAATAAATCAGAAGCATACTGCATGTCAGGAGGAATGGCGAAGATTGGCACTGCTGTGAAGATTTAAGAGATACATAGATGTTATGATTACCATCATTTCCCCTTTCGTTTTGCTTATATAGTTCCTGCAAAATCTGGATGGATCATGGCAGGTTGTGGACCCTTACAGATTTAACCAGGTATTAATCCCAATTGTGCCTGCTGTCCTTGATGTGGTATCTTTACTGGTTCAGGTCAACACAGCCTCTTGCACTTGATAAGCAGCTATTGATCTGGTGAACGCATATTTCTTAATCCCCGTTTAAAGGGGGGATCAAAAGTGGTTTGTCTTCATAGGATCAGGACAGCAGTGTACATTCATGCTTCTGCCCCCGGACTATGTAAATGTTCCTGCCTTTATCAGAGGGCCTTCAGTCATTCTGACAGTCATTGGATCACCACACGGCATCTTGCTAAATGATGAGCAGGAAGTAGAAAGTACCATGTATGCCCTGGTAGAATCATGTGTGCCAGAGAAAGGAGATAAATTCCATGAAGACTCAGGGACTTGCTACATTGGTAAAGTTTTTAGGGTTCCAGTGGTCTGGAGCATGCCAGGACATCCCCCCTAAGATGAAAAACAAGAGGCTGTACCTCCCACCTCCTACCACTAAGAATGAAGCACAGTGCTTGTGACTCTAGCATCTCTGCCCTTTGGTGACAGGGGATGAGAATATTCATAAAAGTTACCTCAGAGGCCCTCTGGATTTCAAAGCAGGCTTTGAATTGGCAGTTAGTAGCCCTGAGTTTATCACTTTCTTTTGTCAAGGCTGCTTCTTCTGCTAATAGCAGTAAGGCAAATCCACAACTTTTATAGTTGTAGTTGCTCCCATGCTTTTCAAGCACATACCTATTGTATATCTCTTTGCCTTACCTTCCATCTCCACCTAATGTCAATTAAATTCAGTAGACAGCTTAATCTACCATTGCATGCCAGGAATTTCTACCCCACTTACCATCCATAAGGGGAACCCCATTGCTTTCAGATTAGTGAGTAATCCACCTCCAAAATCTCATCTTTAGGGGCGGCTTTCCACTGCCACTCTTGGTACCAGCTGTCTATGTGATAGGCAGAATTCTAAGGTCATCCACAATGACCTTTGTATTTGTATAATCCACATCCCTTTGTGGGTGGGTGGAACCTGTGAATATGTTACATTGTATGGCCAAAGGCATTTTGCAGATGGAGTTAAGGTCCCAAATCAGTTGACCTTAAAATAGGGGGTTTATCCGGGTGGGCCTGACCTAATCACATGAGCCATTTAAGTCTGGGTCTAGAGATCAGAAACAGGTCAGAGAGATTTCAAGCACAAGAACGATATGACATATGACATACTGTTGCTGGTTTTGAAGATAGAAGGAACCACGTGGCAAGGAGCACAGGCGGCCTCTGGTTGCTGAGAATAGCCCCAAGCCTACAGCCAGCAAAGAAAGGGGGAACCTCAGTCCTATAGCTGTGAGGAACCGAATTCTGCCCCAACCAGGTAAGCCTGGAAGGGGACTGCAAGCTCCTGAGGAGAACACAACTTGGTCTACACTTTGATTTTAGTCTTGGAAGAACCTGAGCAATAAACCCAGCCACACTGTGATGGACTTCTGACCTACAGAATTGTGACCTACAGGCTTACCTGGTTGGGGCAGAATTCGGTTCCTCACAGCTATAGGACTGAGGTTCCCCCTTTCTTTGCTGGCTGTAGGCTTGGGGCTATTCTCAGCAACCAGAGGCCGCCTGTGCTCCTTGCCACGTGGTTCCTTCTATCTTCAAAACCAGCAACAGTATGTCATATGTCATATCGTTCTTGTGCTTGAAATCTCTCTGACCTGTTTCTGATCTCTAGACCCAGACTTCAATGGCTCATGTGTCACATGAAACAGGTGGGGTTTTCTTCTTTTTAAGATTGGCACCTGAGCTAACAGCTGTTGCCAATCCTTTTTTTTTCATTCTTCTCCCCAAAGCCCCCCAAGTACATAGTTGTATACTCTAGTTGTGAGTGCCTCTGGTTGTGCTATGTGGGACAGTACCTCAGCATCATCTGATGAGCAATGCCATTTCCGTGCCCAGGATCTGAACCGGTGAGACCCTGGGCCGCTGAAGCGGAGTGAGTGAACTTAACCACTCGGCCACGGGGCCAGCCCCAAATAGGTGGTGTTTTAAGCCACTACGTTTGTGGCAATTTGTTACACAGTAGAAAACAAATACAGTCTGAGCCTGCGTTGCTTAGAAAGCAGAGCCTGAGGACAAGGCTTGTGTGCTATGACTTTATTAGGGAGTTCAGTTCCTAAATGGGGAGCAGGAACAGGGGGAAAGTGGAATGTGGCAGGGCAGGAGGGAAATGCAATGTGAGAGTGTTTATTGAGTGACTGATTCCTTCGTCTTGGGAGACATATAAATGATTGCTTCTCAGGAAAGTCCTCCCACACAAGAAAGAGAGAAGAATTATTTGTTGGTTTCTGACTCCCTTTGGTCAAAGGTTCTCCCCCCTGGGTGTTGATTCCCCTGCACTTCCTGAGTGTGCAGATGTAGGCGCTGAGTGTGTTCTGTGGGGTCTCACACCTCAGCATGAACAGGAAAGCCACAGGTCAGGAAGTGAGAGAGATGCACAAGTGAGGTGCCATTGGTATGCCCAAGTGGAGCTGGTTGAATTTACATAGAGATGGCTGTCACAGTGTTGACTGAGCTGAAGCAGGAGGCCAAAGGCCACAGAGAAAGGTAAGGCCGAGAGGATCTGAAGTGGCACATAAAAGGCAACTGATATGGTAGGAACTGTCTCCTGGTGTCCCCTTTTATGTGAAGAAAGCTGAAGAAGTGGTTAAAATTTGATTATATTTTGTTTTGACCTAATATTTTCTTTGACAGAGATCGCTAGCTGCAGTTGCAAAATCCATCATAATATTTGCTATAAACAGGATATCTAATCTCGCTGGAGCATCTCCATAAAAATTGTTCTAGGTCCCACTGGGGAACTTTGATGTCCCACAGCAAACTATTCACTGTCAACTCTTTTCTGAGTGAAAATGACAGTGTTCTCTCAGCATTTTATTTTTTTCCAAACGTGGTTTCTTGTTTAATACAGAGTTTGATTTGGAGAGTGTCTGAAGAGATAGATACAACTCTTTGATCTGTAAAGTGTTCTCCAAAAGTAAACATAGCTTTGCAATATCAACCCTTCTGAAGTTCGGATTACACTGATTTTTTGCCTGTGCTTCCTTTGAAGAGTCTCCAGTTTTCCCCTTTGTGTCTGGGCCCAGGGAACGGATAAGCTTTCTTCTGGTGATTTTTTAAATAATAATAATTACTATTATTACAGAGGCAACTTTTTTTGGAAGACTCTCAGCAGATTGTCCCTCATGGCCTCTAGGCTGGAAGGGTATCACCTTTCCACCCCTAGCTGCAAGAGAGGCTGGGAAAGGCAGTTGCTGGCATTTTCACAGCCTATTATGGGAGGCAGGTTCTGACAACAGGGAAGAAGGGGAAAGGAGCGGCTGTTGGAAAAGCAACCCAGCAGTTACATTTCCTGTTTCCTTAACTTCCATCAGTCCTGTCTCTCTGAGAATTGCTCTCGATAACTTGATTGTAACTGGAGCAGGTGAATCTTCTCAGCCAGATATTTACAGACCAATTTCAGGACAGGCAACTTCTATTGATGGTTCAGCTCATCCATTATGTGTTGATTCCTACTAGGGTCATTCTCAGAGGGTGACCTTACTTTTAAGTTTGGGGGTACATTTCTCTCTCATAAACAATGATTAAGATAGAGGTCACAATTTTGACAGTTTTGAGTTTGAATCTCTATTGTGTTTGAGTTTGAGTGGTGATAGCTGCTTGACACATCTTGTTTGATCCTGAAGCATTGGAGCTTGAAACTGATTGGAAAGAGACAGATTGCAAAAGGCATTTATCCATCATCACTGGGTTGATCACATGTAGGGAATACAGATTAATTTTCCAGAATAGAGAAGCTTATTTCTTAAAGTGCCAAACCTTCCTAATCTTAATTCTTCCAAATAGAAATCTTTCTAGTAGATATTCCAGAGCCTACTGAACATAGCTTAAGCATACCTCCAAACTGCAGTGCAGGAGCATGACTGCCTTCTGTTTCCCACCAATTACGAGGAGGCCTTCAGGGATACTGAAGCAAGGCAGAGCCACTGTGGTTCTTGTTGCTGTGCTTGCATCTCTGATTTGTTCTAGTTTGCTTCCTCATATCTGCACTGGCTTCAGAAAAAGATCATTGAGCTTAAAAGATTTTGTCTGAAATAAAAGTAATTGGTATTTGACTTGTGGATTCTTTTGAGATTCCCATCAGTGCTTGCCTAGGAAGGCTGCCAGGGGAGCTATGCCTGCATTTGATCTCACCACCATCAAGAAGAAGTTCTCCTTGGGAAGGCTCAAGGGGGTAGGGGGGTGGGGAGCTTTGAGAACGTTGGTCAATGTCTTATATTTCTAATACTATGCCCTCATCTGATAGAGGCCTGGAGACACTTTGTCACACAGTCAGTTAGTGGAAGAGCCCAGGAGAGAACTCAGATCTTTGGTGTTTCACTCCATATATGGGGACATGAACATTTGGGGTCAGCTTGCCTTGTTTTTCCCACATCAAGTGGAAGCTCTGGGACTTTGGGAGCTGGGACTCTTTTTCACAACCACATTCACAGCACCCGAATGCACACACTGGGTGCTCCACAATGATTGAATGTTTTATTTTTTCTCAGTTTCCTTTTTGGCACATCCTTACTCTCGTTGTATTCTTCTAAGTTGGGTTTTGTTGTGATAGGGAAGGAGAGTGTAATAAAATTGTGAGGAGCAAAGGATGGTGAAAATTAAAGCCTGTGATGAACGTCTTTGTATGTTATTACTGTGTCAGGACAGAAGGCAGAGGGCAGAGTTCGGGAGAGCTCTGACCTG